>NC_079225.1:14435453-14652916 GCF_029633865.1 Lampris incognitus | reverse complement strand
AGTGACTGAGTGTGTGTGACTGAGTGAGTGACTGAGTGTGTGTGACTGAGTGACTGAGTGAGTGTGACTGAGTGAGTGACTGAGTGTGAGTGAGTGAGTGACTGAGTGTGTGTGACTGAGTGAGTGAGTGACTGAGTGTGTGTGACTGAGTGAGTGAATGAGTGTGTGTGTGAGTGAGTGACTGAGTGAGTAAGTGAGTGACTGAGTGTGTGTGACTGAATGAGTGAGTGACTGAGTGTGTGTGACTGAGTGAGTGAGTGAGTGAGTGAATGAGTGTGTGTGAGTGACTGAGTGTGTGTGACTGAGTGAGTGAGTGAATGAGTGTGTGTGACTGAGTGACTGAGTGTGTGTGAATGAGTGTGTGTGACTGAGTGAGTGAGTGACTGAGTGTGTGTGACTGAGTGAGTGAATGAGTGTGTGTGTGAGTGAGTGACTGAGTGAGTAAGTGAGTGACTGAGTGTGTGTGACTGAATGAGTGAGTGAATGAGTGTGTGTGAGTGACCGAGTGTGTGTGACTGAGTGAGAGTGCACGTGTTTTTAGGGTCGTTTTAATTAAAAAAAACTTTTCGATGGGCAGCATGGTGGTGCAGTGGTTAGCACGGTCGCCTCACAGCAAGAAGGTCCTGGGGTCGAGCCCCGGGGTAGTCCAACCTTGGGGGTCGCCCTCTGTGTGGAGTCTGCATGTTCTCCCCGTGTCTGGGGAGAACATGCAGACTCCCACAGTCCAAAGACATGTAGGTCAGGTGAATCAGCCGTACTAAATTGTCCCTAGGTGTGTGTGTGTATATGTGTGTGTGGGCCCTGTGATGGCCTGGCGGCCTGTCCAGGGTGTCTCCCCGCCTGCCGCCCAACGACTGCTGGGATAGGCTCCAGCATCCCCGTGACCTTGAGAGCAGCATGAGCGGTTTGGATAATGGATGGACGGGACTTCTTTTCCATATCGTACAGATATATCGGCGAGTTCGAATGTAGATTCGAGTCTGCAAAACAGCAATCAGCACATTTCAAGGCCACATACGTGGCCAGTAATGAGCAGTCATCGGGGCGTAAACGCAGACAGCAATCTTCCAGAGGAACTGATCAGCGGAAGGTGTAAAAGAAGCGCAGGAGCGCGGCGCTTCTTTTAAATGCAGCACGATGTTTCTGTGCATATTTCACACCTCCCGTTGATGAAATATGCACAGAGACATTGTGCTGCATACGCAAGAGCACTCAGCAGAGAGCTGGCTACTAAAAAAGACCGTGAATCATAACAATAGTACACATCACTGCAATTAGTATCAGCATTGCCATTATTACTAACCGTCATTAAAACCAAAACAAAACAAGGACTTTGGGATGATCGGGCTCATTGCTGTTGCCCTCCAGTTCACAACGTGCCACTACTAATTCCTCTGATCGTTTCTGAGACACTTGTTGTTATGCAAACTCAGATTTCCTCTCGTTCTACATTGAAGGGAGGGACTTCCGGTGACGCCACGTGTGCCGGTTCCCTCAAAATGCAGTTGCTGTTAAGCCGTCTGTTGTAGAAAACCTTAAGTGCGACAAGAACCAGCAGAGAGCTAGGGGAAATACGAGCACATCCAGAGCTCCGCAGAACACGGGAAGACAACAGGAATCTCAAGAAGAAGTCAGGGGGGAAAAGGGGGCCGTCGTCTTCTCGGGTCGACGGCGGAAACGAGGGCACAATGAACGCTGCCGAGCTGCTCCGAGAACTGAGAGAATTAAGGAAAGAATATCGAGAGCTGTAGTTCGCAGCAGGGGAGGCAGGGGGAGCCTGGCTCCTCTTGATAAGACGTGAGCTCCCTTGAAAACATGATTTGTGAACAAAAAAAAGTTTTTTTGGGGGGGGGTCTCTAAAATATTGACAATATGCTGTTTTTGCCACGCACTTCCGTTTTTCTGCATCTTCATCATCACGGATCAGGCGGAAAGTTAGGCTATTACTGATGTATGATTCATGCACGAGGATGATTCATCCCTACTTCGCTTTAATAAGACACTGCGCGCATGTTATTCTTGTCACCACCACTGAAGCACGGTGGCGCAATAACTCAAAAGAGCCGAAGAAGACAGACTTCCTTAGTCCCTCCCCGTCTGTGTACCGCGTCGCCCGGATTCATTCCTCTGTGTCGTAGTCGGCATACAGGTATGTCAAAAAGAAAACAAGGACGTTTTACTCGCAAATTTTGGATGTACACCTCCCATGTGCGACGCTGATCGGATGAAGGATTGTCGAGAAAAATCCCATCCCTTATAATATGGGGGGGGGGGGGGTCCTCCCGCATTGACCAATAACATAATGCGTCCTGCATTGAATCAATAGGGGACGCGATTTTCCCTTGTATTTTCGTACACATTGTTTCATATATATATATATATATATATATATATATATATATATATATATATACACATATACACACTAGGTCTGTAAAGTGCTGAGAATACCACAACGCCAAGCAAAAATCACACCAGTTACACAAGCGGAGTGGAGAAGTTTAACGTCAGTGGTGGCGCTACAGACCGGCAAGCTGCGCGTGCTGTGTGAGACTGCACATCAGCGCCATGCCGTCATTGTTCGCATTAGGGCATTAGGCCTGAGTGGTTTGCCTTGTACAGCACCCTCAGTCACTTTTTGTTTGGGATGGACACAATGTTAGGACACGATAAACCTATCAGTTTTACAAATCCAAAGTATAATACAAATCTTTTTTTGTTGCACTCGTAATTCTCAGCGCTTTTGTTATTTCGTCTCGAAATAAAGCACCTCAGAAGGTGTGCATCGGCATATTGGATATAGGACGTAGGACAGGGAGCATGATGGGCGTCCCTTATTTCTCCACATAGTAGGTGGCAACCCTAGGACAGGACATACGTACAGACAGAGACTGCTTCCGTTGTCGTTAGATAGGTGGTCATAACAACGCAAGCTAATGATGACTCTCAGAGCTAACTTGAATGCGATGGCAAACATCAACAAGCTCATTTGTTGATCCATAATTTATCCAGCTGACTAGTGTAGCGAATTAGGGGGGCAGTCCGGGAACCGCCACAGCCGGGACGCGAACCCCTGGCTCCCACACCGCAAGTGACAACGTTAACCAGTCGACTAAAGGGTCCGGCCCGTTAGTCAAGGACCAACGTGTCTACTTATCCATGCACGTTACATTAGCAAAAAAAGAAGAAGAAGATAGGCTACTACAACATTATTTCTTGCGGCTGGGAGCTCCCTGGAAATTTTTGTTTTAAGATGATCAGAAGTTGTCTTCTAATTAAACGTATGCTTAAAGGCATTTCAACGAAGTTTTGTATTGGAGTTTGTGTTTTTCTAACTTTTCGCACCAAAGATTTTAATTTTTACTGTAAACGTATATCGGTCCCAAATATCGGTTATCGGTCCCCTTGATTACTAATTATCGGTATCGGTATCGGCCCTGGAAAAAATCCCCATATCAGTCAACCCCTTGTGTGCGCTGCAGTAACCTGAGGATTCACCAAGTTCCCGAAGAAAGCGAGAACGGCATGGCTGGGTCTGTGAAACAACCAACTGAAACCATGCTTTCGCCCCTGCGGGAGAACCAGCCAACTCCACACCGCCACGCTCAACCACTGCACAGTTTCTAGACTACACGGTGAAGGAGGCAGCGCGACGACAAGCCTTGGCGCAGAAACAAGTCATAGTCCAAGGAAAAGTCATATACTTCGACCAAGGTTATTCTCCTAAGGTACAGAAGAAGAGAGCGCGGGTTCATGGGGTGATAAAGCAGCTGAAGGAGAAGGGGATCCAGGACAGATGTCGCTTCCCAGCACAGCTGAGAGACAACCTGGAGACTGGAGTGAAAATGCCTGACGTGGGCCTCTCAGTGCCGGTGAATGACAGGGAGAGGATGGAACGGGAGCTCTCCAGGGAGTCGTGGCAAACGCGGGAGAATGGGAAGAGAAGAGGGGACGCGTCTCTGTCAAATGCGGATTTGCGAGCCTTCACCCAGGACTGAGAGGACAGTCAATGGGCTCGTCAGGTAACAGCGTATTGGAAGTCGGTGCTACTTTGTCAGCGTTAATGTGCAACACTTATTCCTTTGTGAGATGCACTTGAAACAGCTAATTGCACTGAATAACGGTTGTATGTGGGAAATAATAAGGGCTTGAGGGAGTGAATTACACCAGATTATTTTTTTCCCCCTATGATGAGACCAAAGATAGGGCTACAATCGCGCCAAAGGATTGTTTTTCCCCCCCTCTCTCTTTGGTTTGTGGTTTGGACGGCACTTAGTGCATACCCCCTGGTGAGAGATAGAAGTCACTACTCTCCGCCTATAATACATCAGGGGCTGGGTACAATACCAGTGAACTTTATTCATGGTTTCATTATAATTCTTTAACACGCTGGGTTTTAGGAAGTCAAACGTGTTTATTCTGTTCATCGAAATGTGTTTGTGAAGCGTTCTGATAGCCTTGACATGTCTGTTAAGTCCCCACACTGGCGTTTTGTGACTCTGAAAGAGTGGTCGATTATTTTAATCAGAGAAAGGAAATGGGGAAGAGGAGAGGACAGCATGAGGTGGGAAGTAAAAATGAAATGGAAATGATACTTAATGTCAAGTTTAGGTGTTGTTACTAACACCGTTAAAGGAATTAAACACCCCATTAAAAAAAAAAATTTCAGGCCAGCTGAAAACATTTAATTGCTCAATAGCGTTATTACAGGAAACTCACTTGAGTGATGCTGATACAAAAAAAACTAAGAAGATAATGGGTTGAGCAGGTGCTCTACGCATTTTGTCCAAATAGCAGAAAGAGAGGAGTGGCACTTGTGATTTGTCGGTCCATCAGTTTTGTGGTACAGAAGGAAGTAAAGGGTAAGGGGTAGATATATTGCACTCACAGAGACAATAAGTGCAGCTGATCTTACCATAATGAATATCTTTCTCCAAATAAAGTTAATCCCTTTTTCTTAAGGATATATCATCCATATTGGCAAAGGAAGCGAAAGGCACCATAATTCTAGGGGGAGACTTTAACTGTGCCTTAAATATGAAACTAGACGGTCTGCCCTCAGAACATGGACCCCCCCCCCAGTAAGAAATCCAAAGCAGCAAAACACATGTTGGAAGAGTTGGGGCTTGTTGATGGTTGGACAGTGATGAATCCAGTAACAAACTACTTCAAACATTTTTGTCGAATGTACATGGGTAATATTCCAGAATTGATCTGATTTGTATATCAAGGCAGGATCTTTACAAAATCGAAGAGTGCATTAGCAGTGTTTCTCAACCGGGGGTCCGCGGACCCCTAGTGGTCCGTGGTGTAATTGCAAGGGGCCCGTGAAAATAAAATATCTTTAAAAAAAGATCCTATGACATTTATAGAAATAGGATTATTTTACTCAAATGTGACTGAGACCTTTATCTACCTAAACTATAAAGGGTAACAGGACTTTTTTCTCTAATTACATCTGTTTCACAAGTGTAATCTATTGTATTTTAATAAGAGATCTCGCTCCCGTTTGCATTGTTAAACGTTACTGCATAAAAATTCTGTTGTTACATATATCTGAAAGTTACTGAATACATATTCTGTTTTGTTACATATATCTGAAGGTTACTGCATAAGAATTTTGTTTTGTTAACTATATCTAAGTTACAACTGAAAGCTCTTATTTTTGCCCCAAAGAGTGAATAAATGCTATAATGCAATTTAAAATGCAGTTTCTACTGTTTCTATCAAATTGCAACCCCCCTCCCCCAAGATCAGGTGGAGGGGTCCTCAGGGTAGATCAAAAATACGCAGGGGGTCCAGGACCCCAAAAAGGTTGAGAACCACTGCATTACAGGACCTATTACTCAGTGCCAGTGCCAACATAGGCGGTGGGTGTTTTGAATCAGTCTTCTTGCTCTCGGAACTGAGGCAGAGAGAGCATTCTGGCAGCTGCACCTATGACTAAGCAGTTCTATTAAGGATCCACTCTACTCACCCCACATGGGGAAGGGGATGGAAAAGGTGCCCTAAAATAGCCTGCCTCATCAAAACCTGACTGGAATACCGCAGCCAGTGGGTTCACCTCATAGCCGCCAAAAACGAAAAACTATGAACTTTGGAGCATGGAATGTGTGAACCCTCATGGGTAGCGCCTCCAGTGATCAACCTGAACGCAGAACTGCAATCATCACAAGGGAGCTGAAAGGTTTAAGATTGACCTTGCTACCCAATCAGAAACCTGCCTAGCAGAGGAGGGACAACTGAAGGAGGAGAGAGGTGGACATACCTTTTTCTGGATGGGCAAAGCAGTGGATGAACCCAGAATTCATAGCGTTGGATCAGCCATCAAAAACAAGCTTATTACGAACCTCTCAGAATCTCCTGTGGGCATCAACACGTGGCTCATGACTTTGCATCTGAGGCTCATGAACTAACAGATGTCCACAGCTGTGAGTGCGTACACTCCCACCTTGGACTTGCAGGATGAGGATAAAGAGACCTTCCATGCCAAACAGGAAAACGTACGTATAAACATCCCAAAAGAAGACAAGATCCTCATACTCAGGGATTTCAATGCCAGGGTAGGCAAAGATCACAAGGTCTGGAAATGTATGACGGGTAAAGAGGGTGTAGGTAACATCAACCCTAGTGGAGTCCTCTTGCTGTCAAAATGTGCTGAACAGGACCTTGTCACAACCAACACTCTTTTCTGGTCATGGCCCTGACCCAAGTGCTGGCATCTCATAGATTATGTGATTGTCAGGACTAAAGATCGCAAAGACGTCAAAATCACCAGGGCCATGACCTGTGCCAATGATTGCTGGACTGACCACTGCCTGATGTGCTCCATAATGACAATCTGATTAATGCATAACAGAAGAAATCAAAAGAAACTCAGCCGCCCAAAATTCAACACCGAAAGCCTGAGTGACATCAACATGGCACAACATCTGAGGATTTCCCTACGAGAGCGACTCTCAAAACAGTACCCAGATGATGTTGATGGACACTGGGAGGCACTGAGGCCCACAATCCTTGAGACCAGCAGAGATATCATTGGCTTCAAAACTAGGGAACATCAGGATTGGTTTGATGAAAGTGACACCGAGATTCAACATCTGATAGACGCCAAAAGGAAGGCTTCTGCACACAGCAGAATAACATTAAATGTAAGGCCAAAAGACAGGTCCACTCTAAGGCTAAGGCAGTCGTACAATGTAGGGTGAGAGAACTGCAAAACAACTGGTGGATGGAGAAGGCCCTGGAAATCCATCGGCAATGTAAGGCCAAAAGACAGGTCCATTCTAAGGCTAAGGCAGTCGTACAATGTAGGAAGAGAGAACTGCAAAACAACTGGTGGATGGAGAGGCCCTGGAAATCCATCAGCTTGTCACTCGTGACACCAGAGGCCTCTTCAGTGCTACCAAGGCTGTGTATGGACCCAGCTACAGAGGCCTCAATCCCCTCCACTCCAAAGATGGACAATCTCTTCTGAAGGACGAAGTGGCCATCAACTGTAGATGGAGAGAAAACTTCCAGGAGCTACCGAACGGAAATGCCACTGCTGAGATTAAAGCCATCAACCAAATCCCACAGAGGCCAATCATGGAGCACATGGGTGATCCACCGGCCGTAATCGAGGTCTAGGATGCTATCAGAAAGCTGAGCAACAACAAGGCCTCTGGACCTGATGGGATCCCAGCAGAAGTCCTCAAAGAAGGTGGCTCTGAACTCCTGCATCACATCTATAACTTTCTCCATAAAATCTGGGGGCAAAGAAGAAATTCCTTCTGAAATCAGGAATACCCTAATTGTCAGTCTTTAAGAAGGTTGATAAGGCGGACTGTGGCAAATACAGAAGGATAGCACTTCTATCCGCTACAGTTAAAATACTGACCTGCATACTGGCTAGTCAACTAATACCTCTGGCAGATGAGATCCTCCCCGAGTCTCAGTGTGGCTTTAGCCCAGCCAGGGGGACAACGGACATGATTTTAACAGCTCATCAGCTTCAAGAGAAATCCCAAGAGCAACATCTGCCACTGTGCATGGCTTTCAGTGGCCTCACAAAGGCCTTTGACTACATGAACCGGGCCACCCTCTGGTGTGCCCTCTGCAAGATAGGGTGACCAGACAAATACATCAGGATACTTCGACTCCTGCACGATGATAAGACAGCTAAAGTTATTAGCAATGGCTGCTCTGAAACCGCTCCTTTCAGAGTAGACATCGGGCTAAAACAGGGCTGCATCATAGAACCCACCCTGTTTGCCATCTTCATTGCAACTATCCTCCACATCACAAGCAATAACCTACCTGAGGGTGTCCAAGTCCTCTATAGGACTGATGGGGGACTCTTCAACCTTAAGCGGTTTAAGGCTAAAAGCAAAATGCTTTCTACTATCCTCATGGAACTCCAGCATGCAGATGATAATGCACTCTTTACCCACTCAGAGGCAGACCTTCAGAACATCCTGAATGCCTTTGCCAGGGCATACAAGCTCTTGGGACTCGACATCAACATCAAGAAGATCCAAATCTTGTACCTAAAGGAACGTCCCAAGTCCCCACAATTCACATTGATGACAATACTCTCGAGAATGTGAATCACTTCCCATATCTCGGTAGCCTCCTATGCACCAGAGCAGACATTGATGCTAAGATACAGCACAGAACAAAATGCACCAGTGGGGCTTTCGAAAGGCTGAGGCAAAGAGTTTTCGAGGATCTGGAAATCCAGACTAAGACCAAACTGCTTGTTTATCAAGCAGTAGTCCTACCCTCACTCCTCTATGGTGCAGAAAGCTGGACTACCTACAGCAGGCACATCAAAGCCCTGTAACAATATCACCAGCAACGCCTTTAGTCTAGTGAGCAAACGTCAGCATTCTGAAGGAAGCCAACTTACCCAGTATCGTTACAATTATCACGCGACACCAGCTGTGATGGACAGGCCATATAATCCATATGCCAAACTCTCATATCCAAAACAGGCCCTCTATGGCCAACTTAGGGAGGGAAAGTGCAATCAAGGGCGACATAACCTCATATCCCACCTGAGGAACTGCCACTTCAACCTCAACAATTAGGAAGAGCTGGCCTGTGACAGGAACCTCTGGAGAGGGATGATCTATGAAGGAACAGCACAATAGGAAAAGGACCTCCGCCATGACATGGAAGCAAAAAGGCAAGGCAGAAAGGAGAGATCCACCACCAAAACTGCTCCTCCATCTATTACTACCACATTTGTGACACACAACTGCCCACAATCTAACATACTCTGAGGATCCAGGATCCGCCTCTATAGCCATCTGAAGACTCACAAATAATCCACTTCACCAACAGGAGGACAATCACACTCAACGGTGAATGATCGCTGATGATGACTCTATCTGACCATGACCCAGTAAGGCTGATGTTGAATCTGGGTTTTGAAAGGTATCTTAAATACTGGAGATTAAATGAAATTTAATTAAATTACTGGAGGGTAAATGGGAATTTGAGGTCAACACCATAATTGAAGATGAGGAGTGGGAGAGGTCCTGAATGCCTTGGCATAAATGCATACTTAAGTAGCCCAACATGAAAAGAATTTGGTTGGAAGTTGAGAATGAGCTTTTTTAAAACACCAATAGCAATACTGAACTACGACACAAATCTAATCCTTTCTATTGGAGAGGATGTGGCTTCTTAGTAGGAGACTTTTCCCATATATATTTGGGATTGTCTTAAACTAAGAGTTTATGAGTGGAAGGTTAAAAAAAGGAAATGGAAGGAATTCTGAAACTAGACAGATTTGAACCCCATCAGTTGATTCTAAGCAATGTACTATCTCTAAGGGAGTTGGGGAAAAAAAGAAATTATTGTGTTAACAGCCAATAAAACGATTACAATAAACGGACTTAAGCCCCTCCCACCCACCTACTTAAGGCCGTGAACTGTATGGAAAAACCCCCCGCAAGACTGCAATTCCGGAGGGCCATTCATTTAGAAAGCTGGTCTTCTGTTAGATTATACTTAGCAAAGTGAACATATTGTAAACATTTAATTGGTTAATTTGCGGTGAATGTGAAAGTATGTCTAACCTTATCTTAAGTACATATAATCTAATCTTACGTCTTTGTATTAGGGCTGTCGATCAATTAAAAAACTTAACTAATTAATCACAAAATTTGCAGTGATTAATCACGGTTAATCACTTTTTTCTGCTTAAGAGTGACGCTTGTAATAATGGATATTACAATGTAAAATCACGGAATTAATGTGGACCACAAAGGAAGTATATTTAAATTCAAATAATATTGTTTAATAGCAAATTTTTAACTTTGAACACAGGTTTTCTCTTGTGAACTACAGCGGTCCAATAAAACCATCAAGGTCGTCAAATTAGCTATCAGCTTATAAGGCAATAATTTCTTGTATCCACTAATACAAATGACAAGTAACAACAAAAAAATGTGTTCCATGTTCAAGTGCCATTTGAATTTCAAGTGTCGTGACAGTCCAGAGAGGAGCAGAGTCGGGGGACAAACACGCCTCCCCATGTTCCGGCAAGCCGGGAGGGGGCACGCACAACGCCCGATAATGCCTGGGAATTTCCCACGAGTTCTTTTAACTCGTGGAATATTTCAAATTAAACTCAGAATTAGCACTACTTTGGATTTGTCTGCGAATGTTCTCATTCATCCAGGTCATAGTTATCCAAAGGAATTGAATCAAGTGCAACTGGACTTGATTCAATATATATATATATAACCAAGTCCAGTTGCTCTTGATTCAATTCCTTTGGATTACTACTTTGGATTGTTGCTTACTTTTTCTTGTACCAATATTGTTTGTGTATTTAAAGTTGTGTGAGACTTATTGTCAAGGATCTTGTTTTGATACATTTTAAAAAAAATAATTTGGAGTAACAGCCCTACGTAATGTGTGCTTGTGTTATCTAGCGCTAGAATGAGAGAGAGCAGCAGGAGGATGGAGGAGGGGAGGGGAAGGGGTGGGGGTGGGGATGGACAGGGTGTGTGTCTGGTCATTAAATGTTGCTCTGCCAGGTTAACTGTACTGCCCAGGTTTAAAAGGTCAGAGGAACCACTTGCACGGGGAAGAAAGAAAGAATCTGATGTAGACAGAGAGAGGGGGGAGGGGGGTTAGAGAGAGCAGAGATAGAGAGAGACAGAGAGGGCAAGAAAGAGAGAGATGCCCTGATACAGAGAGAGATGCCCTGATACAGGGGGCGAGAGAGAGAGAGAGACAGAGAGAGATGCCCCGATACAGAAACAGAGACTGAGAGAGATGTCGCTCTGATACAGAGCGAGAAAGAGAGAGAGAGAGAGAGAGAGAGAGAGAGAGAGAGAGAGAGAGAGAGAGAGAGAGAGAGAGAGAGAGAGATGCCCCGATACAGAAACAGAGACTGAGAGAGATGTCGCTCTGATACAGAGCGAGAAAGAGAGAGAGAGAGAGAGAGAGAGAGAGAGAGAGAGAGAGAGAGAGAGAGAGAGAGAGAGATGCCCCGATACAGAAACAGAGACTGAGAGAGATGTCGCTCTGATACAGAGCGAGAAAGAGAGAGAGAGAGAGAGAGAGAGAGAGAGAGAGAGAGAGAGAGAGAGAGAGAGAGAGAGAGAGAGAGAGGGTGATGAGAAAGGAAAGGCTCAGAGGGAAAGAAAGAGTGGGTGTGGGACGGAAAAGCGAGAGAAAGGAGAGACAGAGAGAATAGAGAGCAACGCTGAAAATGACATTTGCTCTTTGTCAAGTCACACGCCTTCTATGTCATCTGCGTGTCCGTCTGCATAAAGCGTAGACAATGTTGGCGTTCTTCTGACCGCCGTCAGCTGACCGGAACCAACTGCGCTCACAGACAGCAACACAACCACGGAGCGATAACTAATGCCTGGTGACAGCAACACGCAAGGATGAGCGAGTAAACCCAGGCAACATCCCCTACATGTGGATATTCAAACCAGAAGGCCCGGGATTTCACTCCCGCCTGAAACGACCACCGGCGGTCAAAATGACGGCCGGTTTTTGAACTCTATATTCTGTCAAGATAAATACCCAATTGAGCTATTAATGCATTGCATATGTTAGCATGCCTGTTAAGAAGTGACTGACGACAAAATGCTGCAACGCGTCGGTGGTGGTCATGGTGCGTCTGTAGCCAGACATGTTGGACATAATCACAAATCAAGTTCAGACTCCTTCTCTGCACTGGAGGACGCTAGTGTGTTTCTAGGACAGAGCGACGAACGTTGCGAAGGAAATGACGCGACCAACACACGTCACAAATAGTGACACGACGCGCACGATGACGCGCAAATTGCGCGCGGTCATTTTGACCGCTCACGGTCGTTCCCGGTAGCTCTTACAACCTCTTTTTTGTGAATTGATCTAAATTCATTTCAGTGTAAATATATGCAATTTTAGGAGCATTCAGGGAGCGGGAGGTCTGTATTGTTTTATTTTATTTATTTTTTTTTTTACAAAGTTATTAAACTTTGAAAATCCAAAACGGTCAAAATGACCGCCTTGGTCGTTCTACAAAAAAAAACCAAAACACGTAAAACAAATATGGAAAATGAGGACACCACCATCCTCGTGATAGCAGGGTATCGCAATTAAGCATCAAGTGATAATCGTAAATCTGGGATGTTAAGCTGTGAAGGCCTTAAGACAGCTCAGAGCGCCCCTTATCCACCCGTTCATCTATGTCGGGAGTCACGTAATAACACGACACGTGGCGCCTGCACTCACTTTGATGTCGGCATAACACGCGCACAAAGGAGCGAGTCGGTTGCAAAGGAAATCCATTTTTTTCAGTAATGTAGTTGTGTGGCACCCCTCCACCCCAGTAACACGACCCCCCCCCCTCTCGGCTGCACCCACAGACCAAAAATCCAGGACTGAATGGGGCTAAGCCTGGCTACAGCAGCTCTGACACAGTTCGAGTCTATTACTCCTTACCTTGCATCCGATGCACTAGATCGGACACACACACACACACACACACACACACACACACACACACACACACACACACACAAGCCGGCACACACACCACCCTGGGCTATATAGCCAATCTCCTCACCTTCCATGCAATGTATGGTGTTTGTTGGGTGGATCTGGGCTAGCTGGCTGCATTACCCCGGTGCAGTCAAGCGTGGCGTGCTGTGGACACACACTCCGTCAACGGAGGTAAGCAGGCAGCAGACTGCACTGCCACAGATAGGCAGCGACAAATCTATAGCATGCACAAAAGGTGCGCGAAGAGAAAGGAAACCAGCAACATCGTATGAAGGCCTTTTGATAAAGATCGAGGGGAGGAGGAGGAGGAGGGGGAGGGGGAGGGGGGATGTCAGGAGGAAGACCAACACACCAATAAGTTATTCTGACAGTTTTGATCCATTGCTTAGAATGCCGGGATGAGGAACTGGGTGTTGCCCGGGAAGGAAAAATAAAATGAAAAAAATAAATAAAAATGGACGGATGTAGGAAACCGTGGCAGGGAGCGTAAAACAAACAATGGCAGCATTTTGGCAGATGAGGAGAGATAAGAGACATCAGAGCAAGTCTCCGTTATCACACCTCAATGAGAGACCGGGAGGAGAAATTGTCTCCCCTAAGGCAGGAGAGAGAGGGAGGGAGGGAGAGAGAGAGAAGGGAGGCAGGATTAGCACTGGGTGAAACAGACCAAATATCAATGATGAGATTTCCCTGCATTTGTAAATACTGTAGCAGTACACGGCAGCATTTCACTGTTTTCACACCGACTTTATACTTAACACACAGTGTGCATGTGTAATGTCATGTATGTGGAATACGAGACGACGAGACCAGTTGAAAGCCTGCGTGGCGTATGGCTGGACCGGGTCTGGGCAATGGTCGACATTGTGGCCTATCGGTTACAGGGATAGTCAAGGGTAAGTGCCCATAATGTGAATCTCTGGATATTAAAGGTTCATCCGCGGTTCCCCGTAGTGGTCTCAGCAACATGTGCAGCTGAAATGTACTGCCGCAGCATATCACGCGACACGGTTAAGCTAGTTAAGCTACGTTCGCGTAAGAAAAACAAGAGGCCTATAAATGCAGCGGCAAGAACAATACTTCCCACTCACAGCTTGGAAAGTTGACTTGAAAGAGAAGTTAATGTAATTGTAATTCTAACTATTCTAGTTATCTGTTACCTCCCCCTCCTCTTTCATCTGCTTCTATCTGCGGCTGCCTCTTGTTTTTCTATGACTCACTCTGTATTGAGGGGAAATTCATGTTTAGATGTTTTCCTATGCTGCTTATTTTATGGACTTTTAAAAAACACAACATGTACATGAGTGAAAGGCCATTTCGCAGGATCCTCGGCAACCCGTAGTTCCAATTTGGTACAGTAAAAAGGTGTTAAATCCACGACAGGGATACACGTGGACCTGGTCTTCAAGAGTGTAGTGGAGTTTGCTGATAATAATTTATCACTCCATTACGGGCTTTTAAAAAGTGGCATGTACTGAAGTGAAGGGGTATTTAGGAGGATTTTGACATCCCATAATTCCAAACTGGTACAGTAAAAAGGCATGAAATTCCTGACAGGGATATGCGGGGACCTGGTCTTCAAGAATGTAGTGGAGTTTGCTGACAATAATTTGATTTTCTTGTTTTATGGACATTTAACATACAGCATGTACACAAGCAAGTTGACATTTTGCAGGATTTGGGGCATCCCATAGTTCCACATTCCTACAGTAAAAAAAGCACGAAGTTAATGTCATTAATTCCTTGGAAGCCAGTCATAAAGAATCAAGTGGCATGTGGTAAAAACATTTTGGTATAACTTCATAGATTTAAAAAAAAAATATAGGAAGTTATAATGATAATAATGTTTTATTTAAAGGCGCCTTCCACGACACTCAAGGTGATCTTCCATCAAATACAATAAAACAAAAGCAGCAAAAATCATTAGTGCAATCAACAATAAAACACAAATATGCAATATTTGCATGCATCAGCAGGAGTTAAATAATTCATAAAATTTTGTAACATTTAATTTACATATTTATAAAATTCATAAATTTATAAAAATTATGGACTTTGCTTTCCAATAAAAGCTTTTGACACTTTTTGAGGGGCAGACAGATTGTTTTAGGTGAATTATACCTGGCTGGGTTATGTTCAATGAAGTAGCAGAACCCAGCTGTCGTGATTTTTAAACAGTTTGCACTGAACGTGCCAGCAAGATCCCTTTCACCCCATACAGCCGTGTGACAAACGGGCTACCGTAAAGTGCAAGTTAGACGCGCACAAAAATTTGACGTGTCGATGGCGTGACTGCGGTCAATTGTCCCATGTTGCGAAGTATAAATTGTGGCTTTGCGCCGAGAACACATTGTGCAGGTTCAGTGTCATCCTTTGTCATCAAACTGGATCTTGCGAGTGATTTCGTTCTCATTTAAATCACCGAGTCATAGTCTCATTCGAAATATCCACTCGCGAGCGCACCCGGCACGACGATGCGGTCGCCTGGCAACAATCCCTGCTGCCATCATCGCTGGAAATCTGGGCATCAGTTACCTCCAACTCTGAAAAGGCCAATCATTTTCACTTTAACTGCGGGTGGCTATTAGCGTTGGTGTTTGTGAATTGTATTTTTTTTTTTTTGCAATGATGCTCATTTGCATGGAAAGCGGCAAGTTTTGCAACAGATATATAAACGGTACTTAATTAAATACATGCAAATAGCACAGGAGCACCAAGATGCTATTTGCTTGGCAGCACAGGTACGGAGGGGTGCATTTCACCCTTTGCGGGTGCTTTGAAAATGACACGTTTGTTTGTTTGCTGTGTTATTTGTGCAGGTTTAGCGGCCGCAAAAGCCGCGCATTCCTTTCGTGAATTCGCCGGTAGCTACATTTATATATGGAGCCTAATATTCCATTATCGTTGGTTTAAAAGCCCAAACAGAATAACAATGCTTCATATAAACACCTCAATCAGACAGGTAGTTTAAGCCTTTTCATAAACCAATCAAAAGAAAAACGGTACCACGTAAACGATTTAACCCGAGTTCTTTCTGCGCATGCGCAAGCTCCGCTGAGTCATTTCTGGTAGTCAGTTGTCGGCCAGCTGGCGGTTTGTTTGTTTCTCTGCTTCCTTGCTTTTCAACTGTTAGCAGCTTTTAAGTGATTTTGTGGTTCGCCTGTACTATTTCACCGACTCTGCCCGATCTTTGACTGCTGCACGGACTTGATCGAACCTAAGTCCCCAACTCCACAGTGGCGCCGTAGGTGGCGAGAACCATGTGGACTCAGCCCTCAGCCGTGGCTTTCCTTATACTTCCTCGCCGAGCTAATTGCCTGATTTCTGGAAATACAGCCCAATATTGTTTAATGCATGAAGGGATTCTACTGTTCCTCGCCTGTGGCTACCTAACATTCCGCCTGGGCTTCCCTGGCCTTGCTCACGATGGCTGACCCCGGCGTTTGTACCGCTAGCGGATTCCGCTGCTAGCTAGCACCGGCTCGCATTTTTAGCCAAAGTAGCTAGCTAGCGCCCCAAGACAGAAACATTGGCCGGGTTGCGTCATCCCAAAGACTCGGGAATTCCCATGCCTGTTTCAGTCTGCCACTTGACAGCATGACAGCCTTCTCCCTCTAAAAACAATGCCTTGTGAAGCCTGCCAGCTGCTCCAGAAAGGCTGCTAAAGAACTGAACATTACAGGACGCCTAGGGTAAGAAAATACAAAATAAGGACTTTTTTTTTTAAACAAGTCCATGAAAAGATGTCAACACAGCGCGTGCCACGCAGTTGCTCCGATTAAATGCGTCGGCGAATGTAAACCGCATTAGAGCACATCCCACGTTCACCCGAAGTCTCCAATCGGAATGAAAAGAAGTGCGCATGTAACCACAGCCAATTGGTGTTTTGTCGGAGTAATTGTTATTTGGGGCGCTTTAACTGTGCGCTCTCCCCCATCGCTCCCTCCCCACTCTCGGCCGACCAATCGTGTGACTTCAGTGACGTCGGTCACCTGATCCAGCGGCCCAATCGAGTCAAACACGATCGCTCAAGACCCTGTTTACACTTGGTTTTAAAATGCGTTTTGGGCGATCGGATCGCCAGTGGACAGCGAGACACAGCGCCGTTTACACCTGTGTCTATCAATGCGTCTCCAAACGCGTCCTGCTGACCACTTGCGATCAGATTTCGTTACTCCGAAGACGAAGAAGATTTCCTGGTACGTCCTTGTCAGGGACGCATCAGGACGCGTTAGCGTTTACGCTATAAAAGATATGTGGTCAGATGCGTCCCAGACCACCTCGGCAAGTGGTTTGAGTAACCGGTTCACAAAACGTTGTGGTGGTCGTCTACACTGGTATTTTGCGTTGCCCACTTGTGATCCGATCGCAAAAAAAAAACAAAAAAAAAAACCGCATTTTAAAACCAAGTGTAAACGGGGTCTAAGTCAGTCAGTCAGCCAGGGACATTCACGTTTGTAGGGCTGACCCGGTCCAGCCAAAGTATATATACAGTATCTATACATGGTACAATTATACAGTAGAGCTGAAACAATAGGCTGATTAGCCAAACTGATTAGTGGGTTAAGATATTGATAGATTCATCGTTAAAGTCAGCCACTGAGTAAAAATACCAAACAATTGCTGATTAAAGCTTCACATATGCCAAGATATGCTCCCCTTTCCCTGAATCATCTACTACTACTACTATTACTACTACCACTACTACTACTACTACTACTACTACTACTACCTTCGGCTGCTCCATTTCTTCCTGTCCTCTGCATCTTCCTCCGTCACACACTGAGGATGCACAAGCTAGTGCATTCTTAGTGCCGGTCCCAAGACCAGATAAATGGGGAGGGTTGCGTCAAGAAGGGCACCCCGTGTAAAATCTTTTGCCAAATCAAATATGCGGATCATAAACAAGATTTCCCCTTTCACTGAATCATAACATTATAAAATGAATACCTTAGGTGGTGGTGGTGGTGGTGGGGTTGGCTGCTGGTCAGACTAAACAGTTTTAAGACAGACAGACAGACAGAGATGCTCAAGAGAGATGCTCAGCCAGTGCTCGGGAAGTCAAATGGATGATGGAGGGTACTCCTTTTATGACCATCTTAATCTTGGTAAAGGAGGTAAACGAATAAGGAGTGCCTGGGATTCAATAAGCAAACCAAAGCCTTTGATTTAATTAACAGTTCACTAATCAGTTGGCTAATGGCTTGGTAAATATAACGTATCAATAACCCAGCTGGCAAGATCATTCATCTGACTGCCATGTTGAGAGGCTGGGGAGAGCTCTAACCCATCTGTGTGCATGCGCTGCTTTGTCAAGGAAGAGCCGAGAGGAGCTCCTTTTATTTGCGAGATAGGTTGCCTATTTAAAAGATTAATGCGAATATGAAGGGCAAGACATTTCCCTGTGTACTCTGTAAGCCAAGTCTCATTCCACAATACTGACAGTCAGAGCCTACACTGCCATTCCAGCGAGTCGGTTTAGAGAGCTGGGAAATCACTACATATAGTTCCCGTTATCCGGTAATTGACGGTTGTTTTGACTGGGAAAATCTGTTGAAGTCCGACATGTTTACTTCTCCGGTCATAATTCCCCTAAGCACAATCTGAATTGTATTAAAACAGGGTAAAATTAAATCTCCACATATCCTTCCACCAACCTAGGGCACGGTGCTGCAGTGGCTAGCACGGTCGCCTCACAGCAAGAAGGTCCTGGGTTCGAGCCTCGGGGTAGTGCAACCATGGGGGTCGTCCTGGGTCGTCCTCTGTGTGGAGTTTGCGTGTTCTCCCCGTGTCTGCTGGGTTTCCCCCGGGGGCTCCGGTTTCCTCCCACAGTCCAAAGACATGTAGGTCAGGTGAATCGACCGTACTAAATTGTCCCTAGGTGTGAATGTGTGTGTGTGTGTGTGTGTGTGTGTGTGTGTGTGTGTGTGTGTGTCGGCCCTGTGATGGCCTGGCGGCCTGTCCAGGGTGTCTCCCCGCCTGCCGCCCAATGACTTGCTGGGATAGGCTCCAGCATCCCCGTGACCCTGAGAGCAGGATAAGCGGTTCGGATAATGGATGGATATCCTTCCATTTAGGAATGTTCAGGTTATAGACGATGATGCAATGAAGGAAACAACCATTCCATGTATTTCCTTGCTGCTTCACTCTGATAAAGCGTGTGCTCTGCACAACCACTATAACGGCAAACAGCGACGAGCGACAGATCAGACACGGCCAAGCAAGCAAACCTTAACAGGTATTTTCTGAAACCACGCAGGTCTAACGACGATGAGCCTGACATGCAGTCTGAAGTCATGAAGACCGCTGCTGCTGAAGCGTGGCTCCAGCCGTGAAAACTAAACTAAACAGTGTTCAGCCCAGTGGCGTTGTTAGGATGTGGAAACACTGGGGGCGTAGTTAGCCCACCCCAGAAATCTTTATATTTTCCCCCGATAACACACCATTTTCAAGTTACTTCGGAGTAAACTGAATATAAGGTGTGCGACACTGTAATCTACCGAAAGGTCGCGGTCAGGTGTGTAGGCTGGCCTTCACCACATGACGTCAAAATAAACAAAATGAGCTCTCATTCAACTCGGTTCTTATTTTTATTTTTAGCAGCAGAAGCAAAACCCTAATTAAAATAACAGCCTTGACGTTGATGAAGCAGTCATATGCTAGATTGCATGTTGCCAATTCTTTGTTCAGTTTGGAAATTGGACCAACCCTGGTCTCCTAGCTCCTGCTTCTGCTGTGTCACATGGGCTCCTTCTGAACTGTGACAAACCGTGTTAGCTCCGTGTCTCATCTGTCTAGCTGATGCCCTCCTCTTCTTCACCTCTCTAGCAGCTCTTTTGGCGTCTCATCTCTCTGTCGCACTCCTCATCTCCTCTGCTCTCTCCTTCTATTCTCTCCTCCTGCTTTCTCCTCTGCTCTCTCCTCCTGTTCTCCTCTATCCTGTCCTGCTCATAAAAAAGATGCAATCAACAAATGCCAACAAAAATCTCTCATTTTTTGATGCGGTGATTAGATCATGAACACGTTGTTCATCAATTTATTTTATACATAATAATAAAAATAACTTTATATACATCACACTTTTCTAAATCAATGTTACAAAGTGCTTTACAAAGAAATAAATCCAGACAAGGCAAAAATAAGAATAAGACCAAATAAGTAAAAGTAAAAAGCAAAACGGTATGAATAAATAAAAACAAATATCAAACATTTGTAATAATGGAACATTTCCATAGACTTAATCAGTTCTCTGAACACCCCAACCAATATCAGTTTATCTACCAAAGCAAACCATTAATGCACTATTTCACCCCGTCTGAATAGTCATCAACGCTCATTATTCCATGTGGGCTGACGGTCACAATACCGCAACACTGTAATCAGCGGATTTCATGCTCTCTCCATCTGATAACGTCTTTCTTCACGGCCTCATCCCTTCCTCTGTTGCGCGCTTGTCTCCCCCCCCCCCACTCTCTCATATTGTATCCGTTAAAATTGTGGCACTCTCACGTGCTGACTCATCTGCTGCTAACTCTTCCTCCACCTCCTCTAGCTCCGCCTGCACCTCGCTGCCTCCATCCTGTTTCTTGCTGAAAAAGCCTCTTATATCCACAGCCTTCAATGAATTAGCTCGCTAGCTACCACCAGATGCCAACAATGACAAGCCCTTTAACCGGTACCCCTCCCCCCTCTCATGACAACCTAGAATATGACAACATAGAATATGACACACAAGTGTTTCATATTCTAGGTCTAGGTCATAATATGTCTAGGTTTAGGTCATAATAGGTCTAGGTCATAATAGGTCTAGATCTAGGTCGTAATAGGTCTAGGTCTTAATAGGTCTAGGTCATAATAGGTCTAGATCTAGGTCGTAATAGGTCTAGGTCATAATAGGTCTAGGACATAATATTTCTAGGTTTAGGTCATAATAGGTCTAGGTCATAATAGCTCTAGATTTAGGTCATAATACGTCTATGTTAGGTCATAATAGGTCTAGATCTAGGTCGTAATAGGTCTAGGTTGTAATAGGTCTAGGTCTAGGTCATAATAGGTCTAGGTCATAATAGGTCTAGGTTGTAATAGGTCTAGGTCATAATAGGTCTAGGTCTAGGTCATAACAGGTCTAGTTCATAATAAACTATAAAGTTCTTTTAGATGCAGGCGCAACAAAAAATGTGTTTTCTTCTGTGGGATGGGTTGCTAATTAAGACAAATCATTATTCTAAAGTCGCCATCAAACAGATTTAAACATTCCACACCCTAGGAGTTCTTTTTAATGTGCTTCTTTAATTAACAAGGCTGATTTTGTGCAAGGCCCTCCATTGACATATCCTTGATTGCATTGGTTCTGCTCAAACCTGGTGGAAATGTGGGCTGGTTCTCTAGATAGCACCGAGGTTCTAAGAATCTTAAATGGAACCGATTAAAGAAGCGGGGCTAATTTGGAGGAAAAGGCTGACGAAACGTCCAACAAGGAGCTGTGCTCTCAGCTACAAGCTCTATTTCACATGGCCAAGATCAGCCAGATAGGCATGCATTTTTTTTGTTTGTTTGTTAAATAGTTTTTATTTTGTTTTACCTTATCTGAGAAAATGTAGGCCTAAAGCTGAAGGAAATTCTTTGTGTTTACGTGTTGCCCCAACAAACGTGGGCTTGTGTTATATTTATTTATTTATCCTTAAAATAGCGTTATGCATGCGAGTCTGTTAACAGGACTTATTTTATTCAGAATAAAGTAGCCTACTTTTCAGTAAAAAGTATTATAAATCTACATGCCTTGATGATGTCATTCTTTTTTTTCGGACCCCCCCCCTTTTCACCCCAATTGTACCTGTCCAATTACCCCACTCTTCCGAGCCGTCCCGGTCGCTGCTCCACCCTCTCTGCCGATCCGGGGAGGGCTGCATACTACCACATGCCTCCTCCCATACATGTGGAGTCACCAGCCACTTCTTTTCACCTGACAGTGAGGAGTTTCACCAGGGGGACGTAGCACGTGGGAGGATCACGCTATTCCCCCCAGCCCCCCCCCTAAAAAGGAACCCCCCGACCTACCAGAGGAGGCGCTAGTGCAGTGACCAGGACACATACCCACATCCGGCTTCCCACCCGCAGACACGGCCAGTTGTGTCTGTAGGGACGCCCGACCAGGTAACACGGGGATTCGAACCGGAGAGCCCCGTGTTGATAGGCAACAGAATAGACCGCCACGCCACCTGGACGCCCTCGATGATGTCATTCTTTACATCGCCTGCCTATCAATTGATTTTAAACTCAATAAACATAAATAATATTTGACCGGAATTTCTCGCACTTGTCCGGGGCCTTGAAATCTTCCAGGACACGTGGTCCGGCGCCAAGTTTTTCTACAAATGTGCCAATAGAGACGAGGCTGTCTTGCAAATATGGCCAACCCTGTGCGACAGATGGACAGATTCTCATAATAAACAAGAGGGCTCACTTAGTGTGCTGCCCCATGCACTTGACAATACGATGATCAGTATCCAAATCGATGTACATACCCTTGTGCACATTAAATGGGCTGCCACAGACACCCAATACCACCTACGCAAAGCTCATAAACTGCCAGTCCTGATATGAGGCAACACTGGATGTGTTCCTAAACCTGCTGCTAGATTACATATTGCAAGCATGACAAAAAGAGTAAAAATAAATAAATAAATAAAAATAGTGAAATGATGCAGCCACTGGTAGGTGGACCGCCTGAGTCAAAGTGGTTTTGTATCCTTAAATGTCTCAAAGCTATGGTGAACCTCTGTCGTTTAAAAATGTTGTGTAGAGTGAATTCAAGAAGAGCGTCTAAAATGTGTGTGTGTTTGTGTGTGTGTGTGTGTGTGTCTACTGAGGCAGATGGAGAACCAGCAGTCTTCAGGAGGAACCATGTGGCCAACTTGCAACGCTGCTGTGGACTGGGTCATCGATGCCACCCTGCTCCAGCTGCCTCACACAAACCACCTCTTCACCGCCTCGCTTGTCAACAAGCCCACATTAGAAGCAAACACAAGTAGTCTACCGGGGTCTCATGAGGATTCAGAGGTAGCCAATGGGAACAATTAACATCAACCCTTTACGGTGCTCCAAATTACTCAGTAGAGACAGTACCAAGAGCTGCTGGCCACGCCGAAGCCTGTCCAGATCCCGACACGGTGTTAGCCGGAAATCCTGTACACTAGCGGGTTAGTGGCCTAAAACAAGGCAAGATGTGTTAAATCAGTGTGTAGAACAGCCTGAAGACTACTAGGCTGTGGAAAACATGTCATTTTTTCTTCCCCCCCTTTTCCTCCCCAATTGTACTTGGTCAATAACCCCGCTCTCCCGAGCATTCCCGGTCGCTGCTCCACCCCCTCTGCTGATCCGGGGAGGGCTGCAGACTACCACACGCCTCCTCCGATACATATGGAGTCGCCAGCCGCTTCTCTTCACCTGACAGTGAGGAGTTTCACCAGGGGTTCATAGTGCATGGGAGGATCACACTATTCCCCCCAGTTCCCCTTCCCCCCACCGAACAGGCACCCCGACTAACCAGAGGAGGCGCTAGTGCAGCGACCAGGACACACACCCACATCCGGCTTCCCACCCGCAGACACGGCCAGTTGTGTCTGTAGAGACGCCCGACCAAGCCGGAGGTAAGACGGGGATTCACACCGGAGATCCCCGTGTTGTTAGGCAACGGAATAGACCGCCACGCCACCCGGACGCCCCGGAAAACATATTTTGATAATATCAGACCCAGGTGAAAAGTGAAAAGCCACTGTCCGGCAAAATAAATCAAGTACAGGAAATTGCCAGAGTGGAAAAGGAGGTGTGTACCCCTTTTTTGCATATGCAACTCTGTGTGTGTGTGTGTGTGTGTGTGTGTGTGTGTGTGTGTGTGTATGTGTGTGCCTGGGCTTAACGTCTGTGCTAATCTTTCAAAAGGTGCTGCGTTGAAATGGTGTGGCGGCCTCTTAAAGAGGGCCTGAAATTCCTTCTGCAAGCCTAACAACTTGTTTCCTTGAGAAAGCGTGAATGCCTAACCGCAGCAATCTTCCATGGAGATTGTTGATGCACAAAAGCCACAGCCACACACACACACACACACACACACACACACACACACATATATATAAAGACCTTCCCAACCACACATTGCGGCCATATTTTTTTTCAGAGGGTCTTTACATTACCACGCATATTAAAGGATCACCGTCAAGAGCCCTTCTAAATTATTTCCCATAATCTCTTGTGCTTGCAGGGTCGGCTGCTGCCCCCGTGCTGCTCCCCTCCCCTCCGTCCTGACTCCTACTCCCCTCTGCCAGCAGGGAGTCAAGCATAGGGTTGCACCCTGTCCACTGGAGCACTTTCTACTCCACTTAACACTGCACTCTGCCCAGACCAGGCAGGAATAGCAAGTATGATACATGGTACCGTATTTCCCCAACTACAAGTCGGCGGGGTTTTTTTCTACTCGTCCGGCCGGTCCTGCAACTTATACTCCGAAGCGACTTGTACTTTGTAATTTTGCGGGACAAATATACTGCATTTCAACTACGGCCACCAGATAGTGTGGGTCGACCCACAGCCGGGCGGGTTCGGGTAAGCTTCCGTCCATCCGTTATCCAAGCCGCTCACTAGAAAATATCAGGGGTTCGAGTGGGCGGGTAAAAAGGTGCCAAAGCAGCGCGCCGAGTAAGTTATCAATAACTTCCAGAAACACTGCGTGCAATAGGCAGAGGTCATGTCTTTAATGAAGGGTGACTTGTTTTGCTGCTATTCAACAATAAAGAACACCGTTTGGAACAATTAGTGTGTGTATTTGGTAGTCTAGTCCCAGACACTGCGAGGCTGAGATACAGTAGGCGAGGCCTTGCGATCAGTGCATTATGCTGGGCAAACAGCCCAAAAACGAAACAGTGCCGCACTGCTAACTTTGCTGCGGCCTAGGCTCAATTTGGAGGTTTGCGGGTGGGGTCCGCGTGGCTAATTAACACATATCTTAGTGGGCCGGGTGGTGTGGATTGGCTGTTATAACGAGTCAGGTGGGCGCAGGTATTAAAAAAACCCTGACCGGCGCAACACTACTGTACCGCCATATAAATGCGACTTGTATACCGAACCAACATATGTGTTGTTTTCCTCGCAACAACATATTTTTTTGCTTCGACTTGCAGCCCGGGATATGTGGTATATAGTTTTATACATGCCACCCTCCTACCCTAGCACTGGCTATCAACTTAATTAATATGGACGGCACGGTGGTGCAGTCACCTCACAGCAAGGAGGTCCAGGGTTCGAACCCCGGGGTTGTCCAACCTTGGGGGGGGGGGGGTCATCCTCTGTGTGGAGTTTGCGTGTTCTATCCGTGTCTGTGGTGGGTTTTCTCCGGGTGCTCCGGTTTCCCCCCACCATTAAAAAGACATTAAAATGTTAGGGTTAGTACTCCCGTCTGTGCCCTGACCAAGGCATGGCAAGGCGAACTGGAGTCGGTCCCGGGGTGCTGCATGGCGGCCGCCCACTGCTCCTAGCCACACAACTGGGATGGGTTAAAGGCAGGGCGTACTTTCCCCTAAGGGGATCAATAAAGTGTCTCAAAAAATTCTTAAGAAATGTGACTTACGAAAGAGTGAATAGCCAGCCGGTTCTGCTTGCCACTATGTACAGCAAAATTACCCCGCCCCATTTCTCTTGTCAGTTCAGGGTTAGGTTTGAGGTGTAGAGTGAGTCTGAAATTAAGGTTTAATTTGTTAGGTGTTCTCACGGTTAAATGCTCAGCTGAAAATTAGGATTAATTTCATTTCTGCAGCTCGGCCAGTGGTACCATGCAAGGGCACTTTGCCGGGTGTCCTGGCACACATGGCAGGGCACCTGAGGGGACGTGCATGCAGTCTGGTGGCCTTATGGGCACTGAGCGGGCCGGCAACCCGCGCTCTTAATCCCAGTTACGGCAAACCCAGCAGGCGCGCCGAAACAAAGGCGCTTGGTCCAGTGTTAGTGGAATTAAAGCAAAGCCTCTCCTCTGTTGTTATGCTAATCCCCAAGACAATGATTATCTACAGGGCAATGTTGCCACGGTGATTAATATGGCTCAAGAGCACCTCAGTTAGGGCAGAAATTGCCGGAGGGGAGCAAAGAGCGAGTGCGGCAGATGATGCTGCTATGGGTGAAGAGGCAGCATGTGTCAGCATTCTGTTATTCCAGTGAAGGAGGGGTGGGTTGGCTTTTCAAATGAAGGGGGTAACACTGCAGATGAAGGGAACCCCTTGACCCCGGCTAGGCCCGACGCCAATGTGTTGAAGGGACCGACCCTCTCACAGGACTAATATTTCAGTAATTAGCTCAGACAGCGCACATTAAAGCTACCATGTAGCTTACCGTTATCGCCAGCAAGCTATGTGTTCCCTATGTATTCCCTACGCGACGCATCCAACGTGGAGCGAGTGTGACGCGCGAGGCTGAGGCCTCCATCAGTCAAACTACAGGAGCAGCGCAACAGTTCAGGTGGGCGTGTTGTGCTAGTTCTTAGTTTTGTGCTAACATCAAGAGTTGGAGGACAACCATGACAGTGGATTAATCTATAATAAACCTTCATTTACTTCACATATCAAAGGGAGGAAGTAGAGCCCTTGCTGTGTGTTTAAGGCTCCTCGCTGATTTGATGTGCCAACCGCAATTCTTTGCTTTTGTCACTAGATCAAAGTAAAGTAAAAGCCAACACGGAGAAGGCCGTTTTCCTTTTTTGCAGCACGCTGTCACACAGCCTCTTCTAATGATGCATATTTGCAAAACCTGGTAGTATGGCTGGCATTGCCCACAGATGCTTCTACCCTGAGGCCATGTGCTTTCTCCAGCCACGCCAAGATGGACAGACAGGATAAACCACCGGTCCAATCTTCGTTAATCCTATCATCCGGTCTTCTACTACTCTCATCTGCCGTAACCATGTAGAACAGTATCTAAGCACACCGTCGGTCAGCTTGCCTCCCTTTTTTCTCCCTCCCTCTCAAGCAGAGCTCCAACAGCATAATGGGGTTTGGACTGTCGCGCCTTCTCATTGAGTAATAAATACCAAGGCATCTTACATCTGACTACCATGTTGTTATCGCTGTTCCGGTCTGGAACAAAAAACTGGAACCCATGGGCGTCCGGGTAGCGTAGCCGTCTATTCCATTGCCTACCAACAAGGGGATCGCCGGTTCAAATCCTTGTGTTACCTCAAGCTTGGTCAGGCGTCCCTACAGACACAACTGGCTGTGTCTGCGGGTGGGAAGCCGGATGTGGGTATGTGTCCTGGTCACTGCACTAGTGCCTACTCATTAGCATTAGCATTAGCAGCCCTTCCCGGATCGGCAGAGGGGGCGGAGCAATGACCGGGACAGCTCGGAAGAGTGGGTTAATTGGCCAGATACAATTGGGGGAGAAAAAGGAGGGAAAAAACACGCCAAACAACTAGCACCCTCTTTGTTGGGATGTTGTACAGAAGGGGCACCATGCCAACTTGCCAACTGATGAGAAGCTGTCAAATCCCTATATGTCAACTCAGTGCAATTCCAAGGGGGCTGTGTGGTGGGTGGGCCAGACAGATGGTCTCATGCTGGTACGGCAAAGGGCTTGTCATTGGAGAAAGCAGCATTGCCTCTCTGCCACAGTGATACGCTTCTGGAGTGAAGCAGGATGTGCTACAATAACCAGGAGATGTGATCCCACTGTGGACTGGGTGGCGTTGGTGGCAATGTTGATGGTGGGGGTTATGGAGTTGAGTGGAAGGTTGGAGGAGGGCATTGGGTTTGTTTGAACGAGTAGAGGTGGCCTTCTTGGTTTCACAGCCTTGCCCTGCCAGCCCAAAAGGGCAGCGTCTCGAAAGGAAGGACAAGGTTTATCCTCCGAAATGGTCTTCATTGATTCATGCTATGAGACAAAAATCAAGCACAACTCGAGAAACACTAAAAAGGTCATAGGATACACTAGTCTGAGTGAGAATGAAAGAATCTGGGAAGAGAGAGAGAGAGAGAGAGAGAGAGAGAGAGAGAGAGAGAGAGAGAGAGAGAGAGAGAGAGAGAGAGAGAAACAGACCGAGACAGAGGGAGAAAAGGAAGAGCGCGAGAGAAGTAAGCATTTCTGAGTTTTGCCCTCTGCGACACCATGAAGCGCCAAGTAAAAGCATCAAAGAGAAGTTAGCTACTGTAGTTCCCCAAATCCCAGACCTATAAAATCTCATGCTGTCTCTCTGCTGCCCCTCACACTCACTCAATCTTATTTTCTCCTTCTTTCTCTCTTATCACCCTTCCTCTCTGTTAGTATGTCTTGGCTAAAGGGGCTGAGAGCTTGGGCCTATATCGGCCAATTCCGCGCTCCTCCCCAGATGCAGCCGGCTAAGCTGAAGATATGTCTGACTGACGCCTCGGAGACATGCGACAGGGTATCAGCCCGACTCGTTGCCGAGAGCAGATTATGTTCCGAGCAAGGGTTTTAATTTTTGTACATTTTCTAAGTGGTGAAACTGCAGTGGGAAGGAAGGTGACGATATGGCAGCCTCTCGTTTCCACTCCATAATCTACACAGAACAGAAACAAGGATGAAATACAGATATTTTCAAGGATATCTTCGGCATTAGTTTCTTTATTATGATAAATGATATATTACTATTTTTCCCCCCCAGTTGTACTTGGCCAAATACCCCACTCTTCAGAGCCGTCCCGGTCGCTGCTCCACCCACTGTGTTGATCCAGGGGAGGGCTGCAGACTACCACATGCCTCCTCCGATACATGTGGAGTCACCAGCCGCTTCTTTTCACCTGACAGTGAGGAGTTTCACCAGGGGGACGTAACGCGTGGGAGGATCACGCTATTCCCCGCAGTTCCCCCTCCCCCATGAACAGATGCCCCGACCGACCACAGGAGGTGCTAGTGCATCCGGCTTCCCACCCGGCGATACGGCCAATTGTGTCTGTAGGGACGCCTGACCAAGCCGGAGGTAACACGGGGATTCAAACCGGCAATCCCCGTGTTGGTAGGCAACGGAATAGACCGCCACGCCACCCGGACGCCCCTATATTATGACATAATGAATGCCACAAAAAATGAGAGGGTGCAGCGATTTGAACAGACAATATCACAACTACACAACACAGGTCCGAGCCAAGCTGAACAACCAGCATGTTTTCAGAAGCTCACATCTTAATGATTTGAAGTATTAACTGCACATCAGGAAAGTAAAGAAGGTTCGATGCTGTATATGCTATAACCATTTTAGCATCGCTGCTGAGCCCCACCAGAACAATCACAACTTTTACGCTTCATCTATTAAGAACTTAGATGAAGAACTTTGCATTTTGCATAGAACTGACCAATCAAATCCCTCCCTTTTGGCAGCCAGTCCCATCCGTCTTCCAGAAACCAGACATTTCCTTTTGAACAGACGTGTGATGGATTCAGCCTGCTTGGGCCCTTGACATGTGCCACCTGCATCTACTAAACTGAGAGTGGCAGTGTTGAAATACGAGCGAGAGATTGCCGTGCCTATATCACAAAGGCTGCAGTAAGTCTTCACTTCTACAACACGTACAACTGATAGCTGGCGCAGCAAGCCTGGAGAATATTCAAAAGGCCAGGTCTTCCTTTTAGCACCTCACATATTCACCCCAGAGGCCTGGTTTGATTCCAAAACTTTTTTTTCCCCCCACATGCCTCTCTTCCTCTTTCTACAATATTTGTGGAAAAAAACTTCACACAAGATATGTTTTCTCGATCATGAAGCCTCGGTGGTGTAATACCGGTCTCATTTTTTGGTGAGAAATGCACAGCTGTGATAATATTCCCTCCCCGTTCATGATGTCGCCAATACGTAACACCTCAGTGGTACAACGGAAAACACCTGGATGTTTCTGCGTCAAGTGTGCACGAAGACCCAGAAGAGCAACATGTTTGGAACAACTGCTCTTCATATTGAGTAATCGCTCAATTCATTTGGAAATGATTTGACTAAATCCGAGTGAAAGCCGTGATCGGTTATGAGCATCGTCTGTTAAATCCGGCTCAGTCATAGCAGCGGAGGTGTGGCTGGGGAGCAGCAGAGCTTACAGAAGCATTTTAAGAATTCCTCAAAAGAACAAGAGACTGTGCAGAAACGGCTGCAAGTCAATATCAGAAAGTTGTTGCTTCTCGTATTCTGTCTGCTCAGCGTATGCATCTTCGGTATGCGAGCGCGGCGGCTCTGGTAGTGTATTCACGGTGTGGAATCGGAGAGCAGTGGGCCTGCTGTCTGATTGCCATCCCGTGTCCTCCGCAGCACCATGCTGGGCCAGGTGACGGCACTCCTGCCAAGGAAATCCATTCAGGCCAATCCTCCCCGATCGCTCAGAATCCTCTCAGCAGCCGCCCCGTGTCGCCAGCTAACACAATAACACACACAAGGCAGGCATGTGCACGTTACAGACACTTAATGCCTGCATCTGATGAACCCATGGATATGGAGAGGGGCGAGTGCATGTGAAACACCCAGCCTGCTGTCAGCTTGGCGGCAGGTAGGCTAGGACAGCAACGGAGACAATGAATGTCCTCCGACTAAACAGCTGATGCAATGCTATGACCTCCCAATGTAGGTTGAAAAGATGAATTTAAAGGGTGTCCGGGTGGTGTGGTGGTCTATTCCGTTGCCTACCAACACGGGGATCGCCGGTTCGAATCCCCGTGTTACCGCCGGCTTGGTCAGGCATCCCTACAGACACAATTGGCCGTGTCTGCAGGTGGGAAGCCGGATGTGGGTGTGTGTCCTGGTCGCTGCACTAGCGCCTCCTCTGGTCGATCGGGGCACCTGTTCAGGGGGGAGGGGGAACTGGGGGGGACAGCGTGATCCTCCCACGCGCTACGTCCCCCTGGTGAAACTCATCACTGTCAGGTGAAAAGAAGCGGCTGGCGACTCCACATGTATCGGAGGAGACGTGGTAGTCTGCAGCCCTCCCCGGGATCAACAGAGGGGGTGGATCAGCGACCAGGACGGTTCAGAGCAGGATGATTGGCCAGGTACAAATGGGGAGAAAAAAAAGAAGAAGATGAATTTAGACCTCCTTAGGGGCTGTCTCACAAATCCCCACCTCACTCAAATAAACAAAATCTAGAGGAAACCACCCCAAAGAGTGTCCTCTACAAAGGCAGTCAGACCTGTGGGCCTTCCCCACAGGAAGCAGGACGGGCTCCACGGTGACCTAAAAAGCGGCCTGTCTGGGAACAAGGATAAAGGAGGTCTTTCATCGGGGTCCAGCTCCCCTCTCCCGGGGACAGGCGTTCAACCTGCTCTGGTGCTCGGTGAGGTTCATATGCAGGCTAACCCAGCAGTGATCTGGTACCACCAGCTAAAAAAGAAGTCATTCACCGGTCATCGTGAGTGGAGACAGCAGTGAGACTCATGGGAGTCTGGACCACCCTCTGCAAAGAGGGAAATATCAATACCCCCCTACCCCCCACCCCACCGCGCACAGAACCACAGCTGTCACACAACCTCTCCCACCAAGTGTGGGAAATGCACCCATTCTGTCACAAGAGTTCAAACTCGTGTGTCTTTGTGTGCACTTTTTCACGAGTGTATCTGAGTATATGTGCGTATGTGCCTCAGAATATTTGATATGTGTGTGTGTTGGCTGGCATAGATTTGGACCATTGTCACTATGATCCTAATGGCCAGCATCTGGGTCTCTTTTTAAGGGGGGGGGTGATCTGCTTGTGCCTCTAGCTGTGCAGCTGTCCCAATTACCACCTTTCTCTCTTCATTGCCCTCCCTACCCATCTGCCTCCTCGGCACTCCCATCTTTCTGTGCCATCAGGGAAAAGTCATAGTATGTTCAACCCCACCCCCCCACCCATGATCCATAACATGGTGGTTCCTGTACCGGTACCGCACTGGGGGGGTGGGGGGAGAGACTAATGTTGTCTATCGGCCAAGAACTCTGAGGTGAAACCTGAATCTCTCCTACCCTCCGTTTCTGCTCTGATCTTCGTCCGAACCCTGGGTTCAGAGGGACCACCAAAGCCGTTTCATGGGCCACAGGCGCTGAGCACACGGGGGGGCCAGCGAGAGGTATGTGATGCCGGTGCCAAGGACGGGCTGGGGCCGTTTTTGTCCGGTGTTTGATGACCATCCGACAGCGAGTCCCTTAGCAAGTCCCGAAACGCTAAAATATCGCTGTTATGTCATACCCGTGTGCGTTCAGTTGCTCCATGAATCAACCACCGCTTTGCTTCACCCTTCTTATACTTGTGCAAACACACATGTGCACACCAAGATACACACACACACATAAACACAATGGGACAAAAACAAGGCAATGCAGCAAGGGGCAGTTAAGCGTTTCCTGCCGAAAAAGGAGGGGAAGGGGAAGAGGAGAATTTAAGCATTAGATGGGGATGGGCACATGCCTATTTCTGGACAGTCCCTTTGAGCGAAGCAGAGATGTCGTAAGACCCACTTCCTGGCTTGAGCTACAATGGCAGTAAACCCCTGGGATACCGCAAAAGCGAAAGCAAGCTTGCGTGCACGCACGCACATACCCCCCATGCCTGCAGGCTGGGCAGCCTCCCCGCAGGTCCAGACAAAGCCCGGGCTTGAAGACTCTGAGGGGAAGGCCAGGTCAGGATCACCGACTGGTCAGCACAACAACAGCAGCAGCAGGGACAGAGGCACTCCGAGAGCATCCAGCCCCCCTCCCCCACCCCCCACCCGCATACCCCGCTCCCAACCCCTAACCTGCCTGAGACAGCTGTGGCCAAGGCCCTGTGTGGTCTGGATACAGTCCTTCCACAAATCCAATCTAATGCCGTGTGGCTTTTTAGGGCCAGCTCCTATTGTACTTGTCTGGCTGTATCCTTCTCAGATCTTCCTCCTCCCCCCCCCCCCCCTCTGTCTTCAGACATTCGGCTGAGTGAGACAGGTAGACAAGCGGCCAGACATTTCGACAGGCAGACGGCAGGCCAGGCCTGCTGGGGCCTTTTCTCTCTCAGCTGCCTTTAGAAATGCTATCAGCCTGGATCAGGCCCGCCTGTTCAAGTTGAGCTCCTCCAGTCTTCCAGCCTGGCTCACTTTTCTCCATGGAAACCTGTACTCGCCGTATGATTGGCTCATGCAATCACTAGACAGACATTCTGTCTTACAATACACATGATAATGGCCTTCTTGCAGGATGAGAGGAGAAAGGAGTGATGGCAGAGAGGTCTCCCCCCCCCCCCTCCTCCCCTACAGATTCTGCCCTTCGGAGTGGCTGCATTCTGCCCGAATACGAAGGTGAACAAAAGCGGGTACACGTCAGCGCGTATGACATATTACCACTCTTGTCAGCTCGACAGCTTTCTGCATAAGACCCGGGACATCACAAGGGGTTCTCCCCGCTAAGCGCTGCACCTCAGAAGAGGTGGACCATCAACCCCCCCTCCCCCCCCCCCCATCTGTCTGTCGGTGTCTTCAGAAGCCAAGGAGGTAGAGAAGGGGGCAGCGTGCACACACCAAAATGCCAGCCAAATGCCAGCACAGGACATACACGGACCGATCACTGACCCACCGAGACTTATCACCTCGTCTCTCTCTCTCTCTCTCTTTTGTTTGCACACGCATTTTTTTTTTAAACACCACACGTCTGAGTGGTTTTCTGTCACAGGCTAGCCGCGCACCATATCGAGAGCGCCGCTTATTCAAAGCTGCCAGAAAAAGTAGGAAGAAGAGAAAAGAACAGCGAAGCGCCTCCTCTGCAGCTTCCGCTTCGTTTACAGTGCATTGTTACGTGGAGTTGGGAAGCACCTACTCTGCACGGAGATGATCAATACAACAACACAAAAACAACAAAAACAACGCTACCAGCTGAGCCTTCCCCTTTTGGCAGCGTTGTGACTGTAGCTAGCAACAAGCGCCGCCTGTCTCTCCTCAGCTCTTTGTGTCCAGAGCACGAGGCCAACAAAGTGGGGATGCATCTTCAAAACATGGTTGTTGTCCCCCCCCCCTTCCTCCTCCTCCTCCTCCTCAATTCTAGTCCGCCTTTTTTTTCCCTTCATGCCTCTGGTGTTTCATATCTGGGGTAAAAAGGGGGTACAAAAGGAGGGGGGGGGATGTATACACAGAGAACCGAGGCCAATATCAAGCATTTCACACACACACACACACACACGGAGTACACGGAGGCAACACACTGTGATGCTTGAAATGAGGATGCTTCTCCATGCAAGCAGAGGAGGCGCTCGTCGTGCAGGTGACGGGGTGGTGGTGGGGGGGGTATTTCACAGTGCAGGGGGACGGGAAAACAAACCCCAACCGCTGGTCCAACTAAAAACCCATTTGACGTGGCTTGCTTACTTAAACCCAAAGCCCGGAGAGGGAAGCGGCGCCCGCCCGCCCGTCATTTGTGCCGGGGGTTAAATACAGACACAAGTATGAAATGAGTCACCGGCCGGTTCTGCTCACTGCGCCGCGTCTAACCTCGCCGGCACAGCCACGCTAATATGTTTAATGAACTCGTTAGCTGCAAATGAAGACAGACAGTGGCATGAAGTATGGGGAGAGGAGGAGGAGGAGGAGGAGGGGGGGGCGTAGAGAGGGGCACTGGGGGGGGGGGGGGATCTTGAATCTTTTCTCATCTAGCCTCCTCTGTTTAAAGCGCCTTCAGTCGGGAAATCTCCCAAAAGCATGTAAATGAGAATTTGTCGCTTGAAGTGAAAGTGGAGTGTTTACTTCATCGCAGCAAGTCCTGCACGCCGAGACGCGGTTCTCCAGTCATTACTCTCCTCAGCGTGAAAACGCCCGGCTCCGAATAGGCATCCAGCTAAAGAACCGTACTACCACGGTCCACACAGTACGGGACCGAGAGGAGTCCCGGCCCCCCCCCGGCGGCATCAAACTCTTCCGCTCACTGCGAAATGCATGGCGGCCTACTTCTTCGCGAATGGGTTAAGGGGGGGGGCTACTCACTCGATCAGCCCCCTTTCAGTCACCGAGGCTGACTTCATTAGACAGCATTACTGATGCATTAGATGGCCATCGGGGTCGAACGCCATCCTTGGCAGGAGCCACATCTCAAAAATAAACTAAATAAAGTAAAAAATAAAAAAAAAACATTTTGGGGGAGGATTTTATCCACGCTCTTCGGCAGCAGCAACACGTGAGAGTCCCACTCGACTCGTGGCTCTGCCGCTGTTAACGCCGGGCTCCATGATGCACCGAACTACACTACTACTATTATTGTTATTGTAACCGCTTATTTTCTTGCCCGGTGCGGGATTCGATACGGGGTGTACTGCACCACAAGGCGACGTCACTGACCGCTCGGCTAAAGGGTCAGACCCGTCAGCTAGGGACTAACGTGTCTTATTAGTAGTTTACACCATTATTATTATTATTGTACACATGGCCATATGACCACCTGCTTTGTGAAGTTGTAGGCCTGGCTTTGCAAACAGTTAATTAATCTCTGTGCTTTCTTCTTAGCTTCAGGGAGGAGGAGGAGGAGGAGGTGGTGGTGGAGGAGGAGGTGGTGTGAGAGATTTTCGCCTGTTCTCTGACGGGGATGCATGTCCCTCTGTGGGCTCCCGGACTACCGAGCCTGTCTCTCTTGTGTCCGACTGCCAACAAAAGACGCGTCTGCATCGTAACGCGGATCTGAGCAGAGTCGCTACTAAACCCGCCCCCCCCCCCCACGAACCACAAACTCAACTCTCACCCACGAATCGCCTCACCACCCGGACCGGCTCCCGGCACGCACGCCCGGGTATGTACGGTGGTCCAAAAATGACCCATTTAGAAAAAAAAGAAGCATCGTTAAGTGCGTGTCGGCAAAGGCTCGGTTGGTGTCGGTTCCTTCACCAGAACACCGAGGAGGGAACCCTGAGGGACACACCGCACGCGCACTTGTCCTAAAATAAAGATGAACCCCCCCCCCCTCGGCGCGTTGACGGTATTTCGTTGTGTTCGGAAGGGGGAGAGAGAGAGGGGGGGGGGAAGGTCAAATTCACTCGGCTTTCGTCGGGCACCCGGGAGCCGCGTTCGTCCGGGGAGGGATGCGCGCCGAGATGGTAGCCGGGGGGCTACCGGGGGGGCTCTGCCTCGGCTACCGGGGGGCTTTGCCTCGGCTACCGGAGGGGCTCTGCCTCGGCTACCGGGGGGGGGGGGGGCTCTGCCTCGGCTACCAGCTCCTAGCATCGCGGGTAGCCTTTAGCTGGGAGGCTGCAAACGTGCCGTCGGGATGCATTTACACCGCCCTCGCCGCCTCTAGCCCGGCTAAAGCCGCGGTCCCGGGGCTAACCCCCGGCTCTCCCCGACGACCAAAACCCCCTTAACCCCCATGCGGGGGTCGCCGAAAAGTGGCAGATTGTTTCCAACACGTCACTGTTTCTTCTTCTTCTCTCTCTTTCTTCGCCCCCCCGCTTCTAAATTGTAGAGCGAAGAGGAAAGCTAGAGCCGGGCGGGACGAACCGTTCGTTGCAGTGCGTAGCCGACACATCCGCGGAGCCCTCTCCCCCTCCCTCCCTCCCCCCGATCCGGGGTAAACCGGGGCGAAATGGCTTCATTGTATCGGCACCAGACGTTTGTCACCGCGAGCTCAGCAGCGACGCAGTCAACAGGCCGGCCGGGGGGGGGGGGGGAGATGTGACAGAATCGCCTCCGCCAGAGCCGGACACGTAAAGCCTCGTAACGGTTTTTCCGCCTCTTCCGCCACGCAGGACAATTAAAACAACCACGTACCTGGACATGACACCCCGGCGCTCCGCGCGCTCCGACCATGGGGGGGCTGGCTGAAGTTGGAATCTGACGCAGCGATGTTTTCGTCTAAATTCGGGTAGGAAAAGGCTGCGGCGGAAACAGGAACTGGAGGAGCTTGTAGTCCCCGAGACACGGTAGTCTGCCGCGCCGCTTTGCCCGGGCGCTCTCGGATGAGAGGCCAGCCGAGTCAAAGCTGCAGCGCGCCCACCAGTGTTGGATTGCGGTACTGCAAGGCTGCTAAGACGAGCCCCGTGTGGCAGGGCTTCCTCCACCCCCCCCCCAAAAACCTCCTCGTGTCGTGACCCACCTGCGGAGAAACTTTTCGGCTACTTTGTGCCAGTAAAATAAGCAACAGATTCTGCCAGCCTGTCAAAAAGGGAGGGGATTAGCCATCTTTTCTGTAGCAATGCAGTATCAGAATTCACTTTATTAACCAAGTGAGCTCATGCAGACGAGGAATTTGACCCCAGTTCACAGCAGCTTCCAGTACTTGCGTAGATTGCTCACAAAAGAAAAAGAAAAAGAAAAGAAATAAATGATAAATAGAATACCGGAGGGAAGTATTATGCACAACAGGTATGTCACTACTACACATATTTGTTGTGGTTGAATAATAAATAACATTCCTATATAGTATATACTAATATAACTTCACAACATCATGCTCACATACATTATATATGCTAAAATATGTATTTATCAATTATCTATTATATACTTGTATACTATATTATATACTTGTGTTGTAATTATAACAATAACAGTGATCATTTGTAACCAGTATACAGCAATATACTGGTTGCAAATGTGTATTTACAATTGTACATTTGTGTTGCATAGTAAACATATTTGCATTGCATAGTATACCCACTTTCAGTCTTCCACTGATCAGAGGAAACCGAGAAAGCATCTCAGCTTCAGACATAAGGTGATAGTTTGGGATAAAATTAAACCATTGCGTTGTCTGGATTCTCTCAGAAACAGCTTGACAATATTGTACACCCTTACAGTATTCCCCAGTACAGACTCTGCTCAGTTAGCTCCTGGAGGACCACCCGGGCCAAGGCGGCACCCTGTGTGTTTTCACAGCAATCATTTTATGGCAGAATATATCATCCTGTTTAAGACAAAGATGTTTGTACTCTGTAAAATTAAATAACGGAGGAGGATAAAAGCTCATCCACTTATGGCTTCTGAGCTCTGGGAAGGCTTTCTGGCAGGTCGTTTGTCACACAGTTGTAAAACACTGCTGTAAAAGTTGGACACATACGAGCCTGTATCCAGCAGACTAGTTTGACAGGATTTGTCAGAATCAGACGTCTTCTGTTAATTTGACTCACCCGGCTTTGTAAATGTAGCTCAGCTGAACACCGCGTTTAATTAGATATGATTTTAGCCATAAAAAAAAATCCTTTTCAAAAACGTTTAACTCAGTCACAGCTCCGTTACTCAAGGTGAACACGATAGCTTACAGATAATCTGTTGTTGGTATTTAAAACAACGTGTACTTCACTAAGCCTCTAAATGCTGTGTACACACTGAAAAGATGTATTACTCTTGACAGCCGAGTCAGGAAAAAAAAACCCACAATCGGCCGCTTGAGTCTGTTGATTAGACAGTGCTGCCATCTAGTGGTTCAAAGCGCGCAGTACACCACCTTCCTGACCCCGAGCGGCCTGATTTCCTAGACTAGGCCTGTACTATGGATAGCAGACGTTGGCTAACACGAGAGAATTGAGTTGTTATTATTACTATTATTAACAAACGACATGGTAAACATGTTGTAGACACATAGACAGATAAAGCCAGGGGATCTGCGCTCTCACAAATCATAACCCAGCTCACAAACATGTTATACAAGGGTACACACATTTATGGTTTTAATAGCTTTCCTATTTTTAGAATATAGAATGTATGTATATTGTTGGATTTCATGTAAAAAAAAGTGAGATGGTTTATGATTAGAAAACCTATACATGAGTTTCGCAAGTTGCTATTATATGATATTTAAATACTGGGCGGCAGGCGGGGAGACACCCTGGACAGGCCCACACCGACTGCTGGGATAGGCTCCAGCATCCCCGCGACCCTGAGAGCAAGATAAGCGCTTTGGATAATGGAGGGATGGATTATATATAGTATATATGATTAATGCAATGTTGTGCAATATTGATGATCATAAAACAATTAACGCAATATTAACATTATGTGATGTGCTGCGAGTTATAAAATCAAACTGATGCTATGGTATTGATTTCCTCCGGTAGAAGAGCTAAACCATACGTTGTCACAGGAAAGGGAAAACTCGGAATCAATATACTGGGAAAGAAATATACAGACATCTTGCCAAAAAAAAAAAAATACAAGAGGGGGGACAAGACAAACATAAATGGCATAAATCTTCTGGAAACAGAGGACAAGATGAGAAGTCCACATCAACGTCATTTTCTATCTTTGTAGAGGGATAAAAAGGCTGAGTGATTTTAAAAGTCACTTCCTTGACCTTATTTATAATCCGACGTTTAGGAGGTAACCGTCAGATTTTCTTCCACTTCAGGTCTGAAGTAGTGTTACTCCAGTAAGAAACCACATTTGGAAAAGAGACCCTTTCTCTTTGAAATGAAACATCTCTATCTCAGTTCTTCTTGCTGTTTTTAGAGGAGGAACAGATCCGACCACAGCAGTAACAACAGGATCCAGCGGTAGTAGAGTCAGGTCAGCTACTGCCGAGTTTGTAAGAAGCATTACGACACCAGACGGGACTGCATCAAAAACTAAAGCGTATTCCCTCGGTGTTATAGGAACACCGGGTTTGTCTGGAAGTCCAGAGTATGGCATTAAGGAGCTCATTAACCAGATAAGTTCCATGGACGAACCAGTTTTCCAGGAATGATGGTTTGTGTTTACATAATATGTCTCTGTTGTTCCGGATGTAGTATCTGTGGGGGATTATGTATAGATTAAAGACCAGGGAAGGAGCGTTCCTTTGTGAACATATGAGTTTTAGGGGGGATTCTTCTTAACGGTGTAGCTGCAAAGTAAACAAACTTAAGGCCTCCGAGTTTTGGAAACAACTAATTAGGAAAGTATCTAGGAAACCATTTTATCTTGTACGTATTGTTAAGGGTGGAAAAATCGAGAAAGTTCAGGTCACCATGCTCATGGAAGTTCATTAAGACTGATTTCCTGGGGCGTCCGGGTGGCGTGACGGTCTATTTCGTTGCCTACCAACACGGGGCTCGCCGGTTCGAATCCCCGTGTTACCTCCGGCTTGGTCGGGCGTCCCTACAGACACAATTGGCTTTATCTGCGAGTGGGAAGCTGGATGTGGGTATGTGTCCTGGTCGCTGCACTAGCGCCTCCTCTGGTCAGTCGAGGCACCTGTTCAGGAGGGCGAACGGGGGGGGGGGATAGCGTGATCCTCCCACGCGCTACGTCCCCCTGGTGAAACTCCTCACTGTCAGGGGAAAAGAAGCGGCTGGTGACTCCACATGTATCAGAGGAGGCATGTGGTAGTCTGCAGCCCTCCCCGGATCGGCAGAGGGGGTGGAGCTGCGACCGATACGGCTCAGAAGAGTGGGGTAATTGGCCGGATACAATTGGGGAGAAAATTTGGGAGGGGGGCGACTGATTTTCTAACATAGTGTGTTCTGTTTCTCCACACACAATCATAACCGATGGCAAATGAGGTCTATTTGCTCGCATGCAGAGATAAGGCTGATGAGTAATAGCTGATAAGTAAGAGATAAGTGTGTGCCGTCTGCTTTTGGTAGCAAAATGCTTCCTCTAGGGATGAATCTATTTCCAGCCCTTTCGCATGACAGGGTTGAAATTCAAAAAGCATCCAGTCTTTTTTTGTGTTGTTAATAACAATCCCAAGGTAGGAGACTGAATCTTCCACAGGGATGTTGGAAACAGAGGGAACGTCACGATGTTTCTATAAATTTATTTCTGATTTTTCCCTTTTTTCTCCCAATTTAGTGGCCAATCGATCCCTATTTTAATTCGAACACCCACCCTCGTACTGCATGCATTTGCCAACTGCATCTCTCCGGCCGGCAATCTCGAAGGAGACCGCCTCCCCACGTTGGGGACGAGGCGACTCCAGGCCGAACCACTGCTTTTTCCGACACACCCAGAGACGCGTTCACGTGACGAACACAAACTGACTCCGCCCCCATCCCGAAGACAGCGTTGCCAATGATTGCTGCTTCATCCAGTCCGGCCATAGTCGGATCTGACGAGACCGGGGCGCGAACCCCCAGTCCCCAGTGGGCAACTGCATCGACACAAAGCCGACGCTTAGACCGCTACACCACCGCGGACTTTTGGAATGTCACGATGTTTGATGACGAGCAGCTCACACGTCTGATGTTTACACAGAGCCCAGAGGCACGACAACAGGTCCTCATTGGTGGTGACTGAAACCTGCGGGGTACCCTTTAAAAAAGAAAGTGGTATTAGGCGTCCGGGTGGCGTGGCGGTCTATTCCGTTGCTTACCAACACGGGGATCGCCGGTTCGAATCCCCGTGTTGCCTCCGGCCTGGTCGGGCGTCCCTACGGACGCAACTGGCCGTGTCTGCGGGTGGGAAGCCGGATGTGGGTATGTGTCCTGGTCGCTGCACTAGCGCCTCCTCTGGTTGGTCTATAGGGGACCCTATCACCTACGGTTCTATTACACGATAGTAGCAGTAGACTTATTGATCGAACAGCCCCTTGCTTTAACATGTAAATAGGCCAAAAAATGAAAATAAAAATATCATAATTTCAACCTCATCATACATTTCAAACTGTAGTGCGTAAACACAACATCCATTGCACGTTGTCCATCTTGGGAGAGAGATCCCTCCTCTGTTGCTCTCCCTGAGGTTTCTACCTATTTTTTCTCTCTGTTTAAAGTTTTTTTTAGGGAGTTGTTCCTTATCCGATGAGAGGGTCTAAGGACAGGATGTTGTGTTGCTGTTTAGTCCACTGAGGCACATTTGTGATATTGGGCAATACAAATAAAATTTATTTGATGACAAAAAAAGAAACATTTCCCCCCATGTATTCATTATCTTGTGTATTTTGGCCTATCACTCAAAGGCTATTGACGCCGTGTGATATTTGCGGTTTGGCGTATTTAGCAAACAAGAATTGTGTGTGTGGGGGGGGCAAATAAATAATAAGTCTTAACTTTGTGAAATGTAAATGATTTTCATTCAGGGCACGTGAGCTTTCAGATGTTTAATCTTTTACCTTGTCGTAAAATAGCCAGCAATGAGATTTGATGTTCGTTTGTTTTCTGAACTTCCCCTACGAAGGACATAGGTTTTAGTTTACTGTCTAAATATTTCTGAATGTCAATGGTTGGAATCCTAATTTTTTTCTAGGAACACCCACCAGAGATGATTTAATAGTTTTATTTTTTTCTCTAAATTTTCATTTCTAGTTTTCCCCCTTATCCCACCCGATTAACCCGATGGCATATGGCCGGAACTCTTGTCGAATAACTCCCCTGGCTCACGTTTCCACAGGAAGGAGATAGGCGTAACACCAGCTTCCTTCAAACTCGTGTGGGCTCCTCTCGCTATTTTACACGCTGAAGCCTCGCGTGGATTGCGTCACCTTCAGGCCGCGAAGGAGGCGTAGGGAGAACGCTTTCAGTTGCTTGGCTGCAGGCGCCCGGGTGGGCCAGAGGGGTCGCTGGAGAACGACGAGTCCCCGAGCACTACACCGATCTACACCCACTATCCCTCGGGTAAGGGTGGCCTAATGAACGCCTTACCCCGTGGACGCTCTGGCCGTGACCGGTTACGGCGAGTCTGGGATACGAACCTCCCAGCCACGTGACGAGCGGACTGCAAGAACGGCGGTTTAGTCCGCTCGGCCATCAGAGCGGCCCAGTTGGGTTTTTTTAAACCCTTCTCCAGAGAACTGAGATTTTTTGTCACCATCGTCACCTTTTCCCTTATGGATTCTAGTGTAATATCTGTCAAATCACTCTGCTGCATCCAAACAGGTACATGCAATATGTTCCCCCTCGGTTTTGGCTCTAGAATATTAATTGGTTTACCGGTAACTTAAATGACGTAGGGTACGAGAATGGCATATGGTAGGGCTAATTATGGTAAAAAAATACTCTGCCGCCGCCACTGCCTTTAATCCAGTTATTTCATTTTGACCACTAGACAGGAATGTAACGTCATATTTGCTCAATCTGTCAATCGCAGCCAATTTGAAAGAGCGACCTGTGGATTGTATATTTTTACAAACTTTTACGAACAATTGTATTAATCCCCTTAAAGGCAGTTTATTACATTGTCGGGTATTGGCGGTTTTATACATATTTTACATATTCTGTTAAGAGTCGTGTTGACTCACTATTAACGTGTATGGTAATGCCGTTTACCTTGCTGTGTTTACGAAATCTCCGAGACCTCACAAGGGAAGCTTCCGAACAAACATGGATACCTGGCAACTAACATGATTATTTTCATTGGAGAAATGAACAGCTGGACCCATGTTAAAATAAAAGTGCTCCGTTACGGCCAGCAGGTGTCGCTAATTCCTCCTCACAGTGCAGTGAGTTGACTCAGCTCCCACTGCAGTGACAGTCACACAACTCTCACTGCTGCCTCTTCTTCATCTACTCATCACCCCTAATCTATCATCACCATCATCACTTTCTACTAAGCCTCCGTGTTCCATTTTTAGAGTGTCACCGATTAGTATAAGAGTGTCTTTATTTGCCAAATAAAGTTAATGAGCAGAATTTAATCTAAGGACAAATGGAACAGATCCGGCTTGGTTGGGCGTCCCTACAGACACAGTTGGCCGTGTCTGCAGGGAAGCCGGATGTGGGTATGTGTCCTGGTCGCTGCACTAGCGTCTCCTCTGGTCAGTCAGGGTGCCTGTTCGGGGGGGGGGGCATGCATGATCCTCCCACGCGCTACGTCCCCCTGTTGAAACTCCTCACTGTCAGGTGAAAGGAAGCAGCTGGTGACTCCACATGTATTGGAGGAGACATGCGGTAGTCTGCAGCCCTCCCTGGATCAGCAGAGGGGGTAGAGCAACGACCGGGACGGCTCGGAAGAGTGGGGTAATTGGCCGGATACAATTGGGGCGAAAAAGGGAGAAAAGAAAAAAGAAAAGAAATAAAAGAAGGGGAAAAAAGAAACGGAACAGAGCAATAAGCAATCCACATTGTAAAGGAATAACACTAATGGACATCGCACAAGAAAAAAAAAGTCAAGTCGCATTTACTTGTATAGCCCAACATCACAAGGTAGTTCCAGGGCCTTACAGTCAGTACAATATACAACAATATACGACATACAACACCCTCTATCTTTGGACCCTTGACTTGAATGAGGAAAAACTCCATGAGAAAAAATTATCAGGAAAAAAAAATGGAAGAAAGCGCAACAGAGGAGGGATCCCTCTTCCAGGAGGGACAGACATGCAATAGGTGTCAAATGTACAAAATACACAAAATAAACAGAATTATACTGTAACATCATAGATTACACAGAGGGAGGTAATGTAGAACACGTGCAGTTAATGCATAAAATACAGCAAATCTAACTGTGCTATGTAATACAATTGTAAAGAAAGTGTGCAAATTTGGTGTATCCGTGACGATAAAAGACAACATAAACAACCGCACAGATGCACTCAAGAGCCGGTGGGACCGCGCAACACACAACCAGCTCTTCTCAGTGGAGCCCTGCAGAGAGAATAGACTTCACATACACACAAGAGGTGAGGCAGACGTCGACACAGCATTCACACACACACCCAGAGAAGGAAGTGATGAGAGTGACGCGGAAGTTTTCATAGCTAAAACAAATAACAACTTTAAATGAGAACAGGGCAAACGATAGCATAAATCTCCATGAGGGTGGGATTGTGTCCAAAGGAAAACAGGAGCATTAGAAGAAATCATCAGGCCGTGTATAACTTGGATGAATGCAGACAGCTTGAGAGAGAGACAGACAGAGAGAGAGGGAGAGGGAGGAAGAGAGATGGGGAGAGCGAGAGCGAGAGCCATTTTACATTGCTGTAACGTCCTTAATTCTCACTCTATTTTAACGCATGATACAGCAAACTTCTTGTGACACTCATGATGTAAAGATCTAAGCTGTGCAATGTAGACGTGTGCATGGTGTTATTTATTTTTTTTCAATAAATGATTGTGATGGTTGATCAAGCACAATTGGCCGAATTAATTTTTGACCGAATTGACTGAGTGCATTTTTATGGGGGCGTGGGAGGTGGCTCGATCTGCTTCTTTGCCTGGGGCCCGCTAGATTACATACCACATCAGCATAGCAGTGGATATTCCATAGCTTCATATAATATGGCCAAGAGGAGAGATGTAAAGGGAGAATAGCAAAGGACCAAGAACTGAGCCTTGGGGTACACCATATTTCCATCCATCAATCCATGCCGCTTATCCCAATTGGGGTCACAGGACGCCAGAGCATATCCCAGCAGTCATTGGGCAGCCACCATACCACATTACATTCCATATTTCACTACAGAAAAATCAGATGTACCATGGAACACTGTTCTATCAGATAAGTAAGACTTCAGCCTAGAGAGAGTCAGACCTGAAACACCTCGACAATTCTCAAGGCGGTCCAAAAGTAATGATCAATGGTGTCAAAAGCTGTGCTAAGATCAAGCAATAGTAGCACGGACATGGAATTGGAATCCATAGCAAGCAAACGGCTGTTCACCACCTCCGTCAGTTCAGGTTCAGTGGAATGACAGGCTCTAAACACAGATTGAAATGAATCAAAGAGATTGTTGTTGGAAAGACAGGCTGAAAGCTGACCAACTTCTCTTTCCTAAATTTTGGAACTGATTGGTAGACTGGAGATTGGTTTATAGTCATTGAGAGCCCCCCGATCAAAATTTGGTTTCTTTGAGAGATTTAAAGCTGCAGTAGGTGATATTACTTCATTATAATTTTGACTGAAATAAATAATTTTCAACTTTGCATGTCACTAACAGTATTTGATTGAAGGGTTCCTTTATATAAACATGTATCTGTGAGCACCTGACTCTTTGTATTTAGTTTTTCAAAAACCTGAACCTGATCTCAATCAAACAACCAATCAGAGTTAGTTAGCACGTAACTAGTCAATCACAGCAACTCTGTACAAACAAGGGTCATCCGGGTTCTAAGTGTCATGGTTCGGCATGGCGGCACACACACAAGTCGTTTCAACACCTATGGCACCTTGTGCTAAATTTGCAATACCCCCTTTGTACTATACAATGGTGTATAGTACAAAACAAACCAAAAGAAGGAGGACCTTGGCGTAGAAGAGAGAGACAAAAAAAGCACTAAATAAAAAGAGATCAGACGAGGGTCAACATTGGAGCGGCATTCTTTTTTTTTTTGGGATTTTCTCCCCAATTGCACCTGGTCAATCACCCCGCTCTCTGAGTCGTCCCGGTCCCTGCTCCACCCCCTCTGCCAATCTGGGGAGGGCTGCAGACTACTACATGCTTCCTCTGATACATGTGGAGTCGCCAGCTGCTTCTTTTCACCTGACAGTGAGGAGTTTCGCCAGGGGAATGTTGCACGTTAGCACGATCACGCTATTCCCCCCAGTCCCCCTCCCCCCTGAAAAGGCGCCCCGACTGACCAGAGGAGGCGCTAGCGCTGCGACTAGGACACATACCCACATCCGGCTTCCCACCCGCAGACATAGCCAATTTTGTCTGTAGGGATGCCTGACCAAGCTGGAGGTAACACGGGGATTTGAACCGGCGATCCCCGTGTTGGTAGGCAACTGTACAGACGGCTATGCTACCAGAACGCCCCCTTGGAGCGGCATTTTGAAAAATGGTGAGAGCTTTGGGAGTGTAAGGGGCTGAAGAACGATGTGGAGTGATATGAGGCACCAGAGAGAGAGGCGGAAGGTTTTGCATTGGAATGTTCATGTTGCCTACTGCAGCTTTAACTATGGCAATTTCAAATGTAGTAGAAACTGCCAGAGGTAAGAGATTAATTTATAATATTTAGTATCGGAGGGACACAGGAACCACCAAAGTTCATTAAAAAGTTTAGCAGGGAGGGGTCAAGAAGGGAAGTTGTAGGTTTGGCTGCCAAAGCCAGCTTAGACAATGTCTGTGAATGTTCTCATTCATCCAGGTCATGGTTATCCAAAGGAGTTGAATCAAGTGCAGCTGGACTTGGTATATATTCGTTAAGACGTTTCACCTCTCATCCAAGAGGCTTCCTCAGTTCGTGCCTTTCTGACTAGACGAAGCTAGTCTGACTGGCTGCTGATGAGAGGCGAAACGTCCTCACAGATATATACCAAGTCCAGTTGCACTTGATTCAACTCCTTTGGATAGCTTAGACAATGTTTCTCAAAATGTGAAAATACAGGGACAGTCTGAGAGTCTTAATAAGAAAGTGGAATCAGGAGGTAGATTACTTATTTTGGTTCTAATATCAATTTTACTGCCAAAAAAGTCACAAAAAAATCACGAGCAGTAAAAGGGTAGCAGTTAATTAAAGGTTGCTTTTGAGTAAGTTTAGCTACAGTGTCAAAGAGAAGTCTATGCTTGTGTTTACTGACATTAATTAGGCCAGAAAAATGCGCTGCTTAAACTGTTGAGTGCGCTTGCTTATAACTTAGCAGACAGTCGTGCCATGCGAGATGAAGTTCTTCAAGTTTAGATTTATGTCATTTCTGCAGGTAGTTAGAGGTGCCACTGACTCGAGAAGATAAGAGAGAGTTGCATTTAGGTCACAAGTAAAGCTATCGACCAAGCCAGGCAATGCAGTGAAAGGAGCTAGAGCCTCTGGCACTCTATCACTAAATGCTATCAGGGTTGGTGGGCCAATATGACAAGTGCTGAACACGTTGGTACCACATCTGTGAGGACAAGAAAGTGCCGCCTGCAACTTGATAAGAAAGTGGTCTGACACAGAGGATCTAAGAGGAGAGACGGTCAGATCAGAAACTACACCCCGTGCTAGAATCAGATCAAGAGTGTTGCCACTGCGATGAGCGGCGTCGTGCATATACTGAACAAAACCAAAGGTATCAAGAACTGCCGAAAAAACCTTACCAAGAGGATCAGATGTTTTCTTTTGATGGATATTGAAATCACCAAGGATTAAGATATTGTCAGCAGGAACAGCAAGGTCCGACAGAAATTCGGTGAAATAATCTAAAAATTACAGACACAACTGGCCGTGTCTGCAGGTGTGGGTATTTGTCCTGGTCGCTGCACTGGCGCCTCCTCTGGTTGGTCGGGGGTTCCCTTTTAGGGGGGGAGGGCCGGGGGGGGGGGGACAGCGTGATCATCCCACGCGCTACGTCCCCCTGGCAAAACTCCTCACTGTCAGGTGAAAAGCGGCGGCTGGCGTCTCCACATGTCTCGGAGGAGATATGTGGTAGTCTGCAGCCCTCCCTGGATCGGCATAGGGGATGGAGCAGCGACCTGGACAGGTCAGAGAGTAGGGTGATTGGCCAGGTACAACTGGGGAGAAAAAAAGGGGGGGGCAATTTCCAGGGGTTGGGTACTACTACAGTGTGCGGGGATAGAATTTTGATTGGGGCTAGTAGTGGACGAGATAATTTTAATGAGGCAAGATAGCTAAGGGCAGCAATAGAGGAATTGGGAGGCCTGTGTACATGTCCAGGGAGAGATACTGTTCTGATTTGGTAAGATGATTTGTCATATACATTGCTTGTGCACGACAGAACTGTATATAAAGTGCAACAAGACAGTACAAGACATGTAGACAATCAGCAGCTAACCAACAACGTGAACAAAATAAGTCCTCCAGAAAACAAGTTTCTCTCTCTCTCTCTCTCTCTCTCTCTCTCTCTCTCTCTCTCTCTCTCTCTCTCTCTATATATATATATATATACACATATTTGTTTGATTTTGACTTATAGTGTAGATGTGAAGTTCATACTAAATTTGTTAAGACACCGTAGAACAATTTTCGACTTTATTTTCTTAGCTTTTATGATATTTTTTTTTTTCCTTGAACACCTCGGATTTGGCCTCATACCCAGCCATGAGTTGTGGCTTTTCGGTGTGGCCTATGTTTTGGCCTGAAACAGTGAACAGTAAAAAAAACAAACAGCCATTTATATAAAAAGAGATAAATGAATAAATTCTATATTGATTTTTCATAAATGTCATTTTTAATATTTCTTACATTAAATTTACCTGTCCCCCACTACTGCCATAACTGCCACAACAAAAAGAGAAATGCTTGCCAACAAAGCTTTTTCAGAACAAACGTAATTGGATTTCCATGGGAACATGCAGGGACAGACCAGGGCGTACGCGGCTGAAGGTGCAACACGTGCCGTTCAGATGATACACATAAATCAAGGTGAACGTCTCTTGAGCAAACAGTATTTTTCATGCTTGTTATTAATCGGCTAACTTTTTTTTTTCTCCCCCTTTTTCTCCCAGCTGTACTTGGCCAATTATCCCACTCTTGCGAGCCGATCCGGTCGCTGCTCCACCCCCTCTGCCGATCCGGGGAGGGCTGCAGACTACCACATGCTTCCTCCAATACATGTGGAGTCAGCAGCTACTTCTTTTCACCTGACAGTGAGGAGTTTCGCCAGGGGGACGTAGCGCGTGGGAGGATCATTCTATTAAGATAGCATCCGGATGTGGGCCACTTCAGGCAATGATGCAGCACTGATGGCCTTCTTCTGACCCTGACAAAATGGATGTGACCCTGAAGTGGCCCATGTGGTAAATGGTGAATATGGCCCAAATATCACAAAACAATGTGGGCCACCTTTGGCAAATATGTGGCACATGCGGCATTGCTATGGCTTGGTTCTGGCCCAGATCTGGCAAACAGGAGCGGACCATCCAAGTGCCATCATGCCACGTGGTATGTGGGCCGGATGAAAGCGTCGGTGTGGGACAGGTCCGGGCCACAGCAATTTTGCTATCTGGGCCAGTTCCTCCTCCTCCCCCGAACAGGCGCCCTGACCAACCAGAGGTGCTAGTGCAGTGACCAGGACACACCCACCTTCGGCTTCCCACCCGCAGACATGGCCAATTGTGTCTGTAGGGACACCCATCCAAGCCGGAGGTAATACAGGGATTCGAACCAGACGCCCTTTAGTCGACTAACTCTGATAAAACTAGTGCTGGGAATTTTGGGAACTTTAATATAAATATTAAAAGAAACAGCACAAAGAGGAGCTTACCACACCCAAAGCTGGATAACTGTCCTTATACGGTAAACATACTGTATGTACTAAATATAAGGATCCTTCACTGGCCTGTGGCTACCAGTGTGGTCTAAGTTTATTGTTGCTAGCTAGCAAAAAATAACTCTAGCTTTTCCTTGACCAGATGAGGGGTGAAAAAAAAAGAAGCAGCCTGATGACGAATCTCATCAGTGGCACACGTGCAATCTGAAAACAATCCATTTAGCTGCAAGACAAAGCATGGAGGCAAGGTTAGGCTGTGCACGAGGGCACCGCGGTGTCAGAGGCCCGGCAGCCATACCTCCAGGGAAAAAGCTCACACAGGCGCCTCTGCAAGAAACATTCTCAAGCATCACCTCACACTCGTCACAGGAAGTGTGGGTTTAAATTGAATTCTGTGGCGAAGGGCTGTCACGTACCCGGGCCCGTCTGACAGTATGCAGAAAAGGAGCTGGCTGAGTGACTAGCCTAATTCCTGAGCTCGTCAGTTATCTTAGAGATCTCCTGCTGTAATAGGGAGGTGCTGCAGCAGCGTACGGTCAGATACTGTTTACACTGAGCGTAGATCATTCCAGTCGTGCATGCATATGCTTTTGTGTTTCTTTGCTTATGTTCATGGGTCCGTGCGTACTTGTGTGTGTGTGTGTAAATGTGTGCACGTGCACGTATGTGTATGTCCGTGTGTGTGTTGTGCAAGCACGCTCGTATGCATGTATGGCATTTGCATGTGTGTGTGTGAATGTGCATGTATGTCTGTGTGTGTGTTGTGTTGTGCAAGCATGCATGGTGTTTGTATGTGCATTTATGTATATCTCTGTGTATGTGTATGTGTTGTTGTGCAAGTATGCATGTATGTATGGTGTTTGAATGGGTGCGTGTGTGTGTACATGTGTGTGTACATGTGCATGTGTGTAAATGTGTGCATGTGCATGTATGTCTGTGTGTGTGTTGTGTTGTGCAAGAATGCATGTATGGTGTTTTTGTGTGTGTGTGTGTGTGTGTGTGTGTGTGTGTGTGTGTGTGTGCGCGCGTTTGTGTGTAAATGTGTGCATGTCTATGTACGTGTATGTCCGTGTGTTGTGTTGTGCAAGCATGCCTGTATGCATGTACTGGATGTGCGTGCATGTGTATTTTTTAGCATGAGTGTTGCAGGAGCATGTCTGCATGAGTTGTGTGTGTGTGTGTGTGTGTGTGTGTGTGTGTGTGTGTGTGTGTGTGTGTGTGTGTGAATGTGTGTGTGTGTGAGAAACTGCCAGTAAATTGGACCCCTACAACACAGAGGGACACCAACCGAGGGGTGGATGTTTTCTCAGGAGCTGTACACCACTCCCGGGGGAGGCAGCGTGGCAGAGCTACGGAGAAAGAGGGACAGCTGCCAAGGCGACGGCTGAGTGGCCATGTAGTCAGCTTCTCTGGGCTAGTATCTGCCACTTGCTAATAACAACGGCGCCAGAGTGACAGGCACGGACGCCACGGTGGCCACGCAAGCGCCAGTCTGCTATCCAGCAGGACGGGAGGCAGCGCTCCTCCCTTCCTGACACACGTTACACATGAAACATGGCGAGGTAGACAAAACACACGTTCTGACATGTATCCATGAAGATAGAGGCGGGGTTGTACGTGTGCATGTGTGTGTTTGTGTGTGTATGTTGGCTTGTGTAGACACTGACTTGTGCTTACAGCGAGGATGGTGCGATGTTACAATGTTTTGTTTTTTTTTTGGTCCTCCTTTTTCCCCCCAATTGTACCTGGCCAACTATGCCACGCCTCCGAGCCGTCCCGGTCGCTGCTCCACCCCCTCTGCCGATCCGGGGAGGGCTGCAGACTACCACATGCCTCCTCCCATACATGTGGAGTCGCCAGCCGCTTCTTTTCACCTGACAGTGAGGAGTTTCACCAGGGGGGACGTAGCGCGTGGGAGGATCACGCTATACCCCCCCAGTTCCGCCCCCCCCCCCCAGAACAGGCACCCCGGCTGACTGACCAGAGGAGGCGCTAGTACAGTGACCAGGACACATACCCACATCCGGCTTCCCGCCTGTAGACACGGCCAATTGTGTCTGTAGGGATGCCCGACCAAGCCGGGGGTAACATGGGGATTCGGACCGGCGATCCCTGTGTTGGTAGGCAATGGAATAGACCGCCACGCCACCCAGCCGCTCCACAATGTTAGGATAGAAGAGAACTGGGGAAAAAAAAGAAAGAAGGATATTGACATTTTTGAAGTGATTTCCGTCATGGCCACATAGAGAATGTCACATAGGTGAACAAAGGTATCGATTCTCTCTCCACACACACACAGACACACACACACACACACCCACACACCTCTCCCTTGTGACCAAACCCACTCTCAACACCAGATCACTGTGACTCAGCAGTGTGTGGGAGTTTCTGTAGTAAGCGTATGAAAAGTCGGTGGAGGATGAAGTCGTGAAGATGTCGGCGGCGGCCGGCGGCACACCAGCCTCATTTGGCAAGGGCATCTCTTCCCTGTGACGGAGGAGGAGGAGTGGGAGAGACCGCTCAGTAAGCCTGGGTGGCATCTGGAACCCAAATTGAGCCGTGTCCTGGACTCTTACAAGACAAATTCACTTAATAAAGGGAGGCGTTTGAGATTTGTGGGGTAACAGGGAGGTGAGCGCCGTCTCTCAGTTGCGCAGAGACTCTTAATTCCCGCTAAGCCCACTGACTCACACCATCTCTGGGGATGTCATACGCCCCCCCCCCCCCTCCAGCCTGTGGTCCTCGGTGATGATGGTAGGTTTGCAGATGATCTCCGTCCTCTCCTATGCGCGCCTGTGACAGTCAGAGGGCACTGTTGCCCAGCTGTGGAAGAGACGGGGCCGAGTCCATAAAAATATCTGGGTGCTTTGTCAGAGAGCTCTCTTCTGCTTTCACCTGGTAACGTCCCCACACCTCAGGGATACGTAAGAAAAGTGGGTTATGTAAGATACACATTTGCTTCTTTCCTTTGATGGATTTTTTTTTTTTTTTTTAGGATTTCCCCCCTTTTCACCCCCAATTGTATTTGGCCAATTGCCCCATCCCGGTTGCTACTCCACCCCATCCAAATCCGGGGAGGGCTGCAGACTACCACACGCCTCCTCTGATACATGAGTCGCCGCCAGCTGCTTCTTTTCACCTGACAGTGAGGAGTTTCGCCAGGGGGACGTAACGCGTGCGAGGATCACGCTATTCCCCCCAGTTCCCCCTCCATTGGCGCCTCAACCGACCAGAGGAGGCGCTAGTGCAATGACCAGGACACATACCCACATCTGGCTTCCCACCCGCAGACATGGCCAATTGCGTCGGCAGGGACGCCTGACTGCGCCGGAGGTAATGCGGGGATTCGAATCGGCGATCCCGATGTTGGTAGGCAAAGGAGTAGCCTGCTACGCTACCCGGACGCCCCTGATGGATATTTTTTAAACGTCGATCATACCCCAAGGGCATGCTTCAGGCTCACAAAGCACTGTGTTTATGCCATAAGGAAGCCGGTTATCCTCCGTGTGTTCAAATCACTGTGACAACGGTTACCAGCGGAAACCTGCTACGTCCACATCCTCCAGCCTACTTTTCACTCGGGCGGGATTTTCAGCAGTGAAAACAGATTTTCACAGTCAAGAAGCATTTCCCTGCCTTTTACTGGATTCTGAGGGCAGGATGTTAATGCAGACACCGGAGGGATGCGGGTGGAGAGGCCGCAGCAGGAGCCTCCGTTCATTACGGTGGCCCGGCTGGCTAGACGGCGAAGGAGGAGACCCCGCGGTGCGCGTTTAGTGCTGGACGAGCCGCTTGCCAGTCACATCTCCTCGCGTGCTCACCACCACTGGATTCACCCCGTACCGTTCTTACAAAAAGCTGGATGCCCTCTCGTGCACTTCCTGCAAGAAGAAACAAGAAAGCCACAAGGGCATTGTTACAACGAATTCATCCTCTGCATTTAATCCATCCTATCGTATAAGAGCAGTGGGCAGCTGCAGCGCCCGGGGACCACCTCCAGTTCTTCTTTCCACTGCCTTGCCAAAGGGCACAGGCAGGAGTATTAACCCTAACGTGCATGTCTTTTTGATGGCGGGAGGAAACCGGAGCACCTGGAGGAAACCCACGCAGACACGGGGAGAACATGCAAACTCCACACAGAAGGAACCTGGGACGAACTGGGGTTCGAACCCAGGACCTTCTTGCTGTGAGGTAACAATGCTAACCACTGGGTCACCGTGCCGCCCAGTGCATATCCTGTAAAAAAAAAAAAAAAAAAAAATAGGCATACGCAAAAACAGTATCCATATTTTTGTAGGGAGAACACCGTGAATCTGGCCTGCATGAAGCATCTGAAAAAGCATCTGAAAACGTTTGTTGAATTCCCCCCACCCTAAAAAGGGCGGTACGGTGGTACAGTGGTTAGCACTGTCACCTCACAACAAGAAGGTCCTGGGTTCGAACCACAGGGTTGTCCAAACTTGGGGGTCATCCCAGGTTGTCCTCTGTGTGGAGTTTGCATGTTTTCCCCGTGTCTTTGTGGGTTTCCTCCGGGTTCTCCGCCCCCCCATCAAAAAGACATGCATGTTAGAGTCTGTACTCCTGTCTGTGCCCCTGATCGAGGCAATGGCAAGATGAACTGGAGTTGGTCCCCGGGTGCTGCACGGCGGCTGCCCACTGCTCCTAGCTACACAGCTAGGATGTGTTAAATGCAGAGCATAATTTCCCTATGGGGGATCAATAGAGTAATAAAAAAAAAAAAAACCCTGCTTCACTCAGTGTGCACATGCTACTCTATTTTCAGGAGCTGGACGGGGGGAGGCATGATACATTTGACTAAAGCAATGCATCAGATTTGTAAAAGTTATTATTTATGTATTTGTTTTTTGCTTTGTTTTAGTGAGCGATGATTAGTAATTTGGTTAAAAATACATTCTGTTCAACATAAATATAAGGTGAGCATTGTGGCCCATCGTGGCGCCCCCTGGTGGTTGGGCCTCAGAAAGCTTTCCTGTTTGCCCCCCCCCCCCCGTGCAGACTAGCCGTTAATAATTCTTTATAGTGCATTTCCATGACAAACACATGATGGACTGGAGTCAGGGCCAGTTCTGCGGAGGTAGCAACGGGAGCAACTGCACCGGGCCCAGGTCTGGAGGGGGCCCCAGAAAAAATTAAAAAAAACCCAAAACCTTTCTGCGCTGATTCTGCTGTAAGTGCAGTGATTGTTAATTGTGTTTCTCAGCAGTGCAAAGAGGCCCTGTATGTTGCTCCTCCTGGCAGTTTCCCTATTGGCTGATAACGATTTATTTTCAAAAATGTATCAAAAGCTGTGTCGTCATCCCCCTCCCCCATGAGTTAGTATAGCCTATCGTGAAGACGTGAAATTCGGTTCTACTAACCAAAAAAAATGTCTGGAATCAAATCTGGTTGTAAGAAAAGAAAATTACAGAAACGTAGGGTAGAAAATACAAAAAAAGAGGCAGAAAACGCCAAGAAGGTATACGGTGCTTGGCTTAACGTTCGGGCAGCAGAACACTTGGAGGATACTGTGGATAGCAATGAAGCTAGCACATCCACCACATGTGCTGACTCAGCAGCAGAGGATACCGGAGCGGACAGCGAGCGTGGCGCTTGTGCTAGCACCTCCACCGCTATCGAGAATGCAAACGACCACCGAGAATCTGTCGAGGAAGAGGGAAGTCACGAAAGTGATGGGGAGCGTGAGTTTGACTTATTTGATCCTGCACAGTGGCCAGACAGAATGCATGATGATGACATCAGAACGGACATAGTCAGAAATAAACCACTGCAGGTGACCGATTTTGGTTTCTCTAAAACGGATGGCCGTCGTTTCACACCAGCTAATTACACCAGGACAGCCGGTGCCCTAAAAGTACCTCGGCCATGGTTAGTCTACTCAAAGTCTGCCAATGCCGTCTTCTGTTTCTGTTGTAAGTTGTTTGGAACTGACAAAGGGATCTTCACTACTGGTTTTTCAAACTGGGTCGAGTTATCAACGAGACTGACTGAACACGAGAATTATCGTTCTCATCTTGAGAATTTTTCAAAGTGGAAAACTCTGGAATTCGCTTTGGCTACTGGTACAACGATTGACAGCCACCAGCAAGCAGAGCTTCTCAGTGAGAGACAACGGTGGCATAAAGTGCTTAGCAGAATTTTGGATTACATCATGTTTCTTGCATTACAAAACCTTGCATTTAGAGGAAGTGTCGATCGCCTTTACCAAGAAAATGGCAATTTTCTTAATTTTGTGGAATTTTTGGCCAAATATGATGCGCCATTAGCACGACACCTCAATCATTCCAAGACTACCCACTACCTCAGCAACAACATTCAAAATGAGTTCATTGGACTCCTAGCTGAGGCAGTGTTGGAAAAAATCGTGCAGAAGGTCAAAACAGCTGATGGACTGCACACCAGATGTGTCGCACAAAGAACAGCTCTCTCTCGTTTTGCGATATGTTACAACAGACCAGAAGGTAGAGGTGCATGAGAGCTTTTTTGAATTCATTGCTGTGAAAAGCTCAACGGGCGAAGCACTTGCAGACACACTGCTGGAAAGGCTGGCTAAATATGGCATTAACATTGATGATTGCAGGGGACAATGTTTTGATAACGGGGCCAACATGAGGGGTGCGCACAGGGGAGTACAAGCAAGGGTGAAGCAGGTTAACAAGCGGGCTTTCTTTGTGCCCTGTTGCCCTCACAACTTCAATCTGGCCATTGAACATGCAGCCGAGTCCTCGAACGAGGCCAAGAAGTTTTTTGGAGTGCTAAATCGGCTATACAAATTATTTGGAAAATCAACGAAACGTTGGGGGATTCTTGAAAAACATGTACGCATCACACTGAAACCTCTCTCAAGAGACCAGACGGAGTGCTCGCGCTGACGCGACAAGAACGGTAATTGAGCAGCTACTCCAGGTCATAGATGCACTCATAGCCGTCAGTGAAGATAGCACCTGTGATTCCGAGACCACCTCTAAAGTCACAAGTCCCGTACAGGCAATTGAAACGTTTGACTTTTTGGTCAGCTTAGTTGTTTGACACAAAGTGCTGAATACAGCCAATCAGGCCAGTGTCGTCCTGCAGTCACGACATTTGAGCATCGGTGATGCAGTAAGAGTCGTCACAAATGTAGAAGAAGAGATGGAACAATGTCGACTGAACGGTTTCCAGGATGCTGTTGAAAAAGCAAAAAACTTGCAGAGAATATTGACGTTCCACCGGCTTTCCCTGAACATCGTACGCGACGCCGAAAACGACTTCCCGGTGAAATGTCAGTCGATGAGCCTTTGACAGGGGAGGAAAAGTTTAGAGTGAGCTTTTTCAACCGCTTGATCGACACAGTGATAACAGACAGAAGAGCGTTTTTCATATTTGAGTCAGTGCAACAACCAATTGGTTGATATTATTTTGAATTGGTTATTTCTTCTTGTAGCCTGTGCTCACCCTTCACACAGCTGTGTGGTGTATGCGTGCGTGCGTAGGCCTAGGCTCTATGGGTGTTGGTGGTTGTCACGGTCGTGCATGTATGTGTTTTGTTTTTTTTTGGGGGGGGGGGGCGGTGAGCGATGGTTGCTCCCCGGCCCAGAATAGCACAGGACCGGCCCTGACTGGAGTCCTGCTGAAGCCGGCAGATGAAAGCCGGGGACTCTCCGGTCTGGCTGAGACCAGTTCACACTGCCTTAACCACTGTAAATGAGCTCTCGCACAAAACTGAGAGCTGACCTCCCCCAGCCTCCACTGGGCCCTGCCTCGCTCTGCTGGCCTCTGGACTCACCGCTCAGCGCTCCCGTTTCCATTTTCCAATGCGGCTGGGAGCCAGCTGGCTTTATTGGAGTTTTTAAAAGCTATAGCCTCAAACATTCATCCTTTCTCACAACACTTTTACACAGTTTCCCTTTTTCTTTCTGCCTCATGCTCATCTCTCTCTCTCTCTCTCCTTGCACCTTTTGACTCTCTCCCTCTTTCCCCTGTTCTCACTTTTTCCTCTTTTCTCTTTCTCCGTAATCCTTCAACTTTATCCTCAAAGGCTCACTCCAGTGCTTCAGTTTTGCCAAGCTTCATCTAAACCTTCTCATATGATCAACCAACACTGCCAACATCGGTTTCAGCCATATTAAATTCCACCTCCCCCCCCAACTCCACTTTTACCTCCTTCCTTCTTTAGCAGAGAAACACAATCCTCCGAGTTCGGACAGCTTACCTAGATCTGCTTAGATTCCCTTCGAGTTTTGCAGGATGATAAAAATGAATGCTAGTGTCTGACTCAAGTCAACGAAAGAGACCTGAGACGGGGGAGACTCGCCTCAATTTTCTGCCCGTGTTTTGTTATTATTCTGCCGGCAGCCCCGCTCCCCGGGTGAGGCTGTGGTCAGTAACTTTCTGCGGCACCCCAACAAAATAATCAGATCAGACATTTGGAGAAACCACAATCAGTTGCAGACAAGGCACATTAGTCACAGCTTTTCTTTGAATTGGCGTGTGTGTGGATGCATGGCATGTTTGTGTGGACATCCGTGTGTGTGTGTGTGTGAACTCCAAGACTGCATGTTTGCTTGCTGCCTTTTTTTTCCCCTTTCCCCATCAAAGACCCCCACCACCCTCTGCTACGGAGCACGGGGGGCGGGGGTGTTTTCCCTCTGAGCCCCAGCTAATTAACAGCAGGGTCTGAAGGTGACATGAGCGCACAGGTTCAAATCACACAGCTGCACAGCATATAAATAAATATCCTCACCAAAGGAGACGGGGGGGGGGGGTTGCTTAGCATCGCAACACCATGATATCATTAGTGGGGGGGGAACGTGTCCAAATTCTGCACAGAGACACGCAGTTTCTCCCTGCCTTGGGAAATGAGCACATCTGTGTGTGGGGTATGTGTGTGTGTGTGTGTGAGAGGGGTGGGGGTGGGAGGATGGGGTGTTGCCTCTCAGCTAGCCAAACAACGCAGCATCTGTGTTTTCCGAGATCCATACCCGCATCAGCTAGGGCCTGCTGGTACAGCCCCCCCACCCCCCCCAACCCAACCCCACCGATGAATCTTGTAAACAGTGAGACAAATTGGATCGCTATTTTTGAGACAAACTGGGGCGATAATTCAGCGGGAAATTGGTCGAGTTGCAAGAATGAATCCCGGCTTTATAGCTAATTTGGACTCTTGTGTCATCAGTGACATTACGCAGAGACAAACAGTTGCTGTGGCTTCTTTTCAAGTCCCTGTGTAGTTTGTTCCGTGATCAGTGAGGCTGTCTTTTATTGCTGTTGCCCCGCCATGGAAATGAGTTCCCGCTAACTTGCGGTGATTATTCCCGCGCAAAACTGCCTCCGGTCCATCCATCCAAGTCACCTATCGGGTTTTGCTCACTCAGCTTTTGAATTGAACGCATCTGTTTATCCTCATCGCTATCCTCGGTTCTATGTTGAACCTCCTCCCAGTCGACCTCTTCCAAAATCCTCATCGCGGACATCTTCATCTTCATAATGAGCATCATGCTCATCATAATCATGATCATAAACCATGCTTCACCGTCAGTAATCGCCATTATCGTCATCTCTACCAAACCCTTCATCATCCTAATCGCGCTCACAGAGAACATCATCGGTGTCCCACCATTATTGTCACCGTGACCCCCCGTCGACGTCACATTCACCGTCATCGCGTTGCCATGAAGGTCAGGAGAAGAGAGACGAGCAAGGTGAAATGATTTTTCCGCACCGCTGTAACAAGACCAGCAGTGGAAATGTCAGTGTAAACAGCCCGCGGGAGACACAACAGAGCCAACAGGGGCGATACCGTCTTTGATCTGCTATTTATGAGAGCGGAAAAAACAAAGCAGGGCTATGAAATCGATAGCTTCCTAAATCACCTAGGAGAGGATTAGAAGAGACCCGTGGGCAGCCCTCCAGCTCAGGGGGACCGGGGCAAGATATAGATTCTTCCACAAACACCAATACGTGCCAACGCCTACGTGCAAACACACACTCCCACAAATTCATAAGAGCACACCTTTCTCTACACACACACACACACACACACACACACACACACACACACACACACACACACACACACAAAAAAACCCCACACAAGGACACACACATGCATGTGGACGCATACTTCTGCAAACTTCCACATATGTGCACCACACAACACACACCCTCAGACAACCTCCACATGCACTGCAAAATGTGGACAGCACAACTTTCACCCACTCTCTATGCTTTTTCCTCAAACTTGCTCTCACTTCCTTTCCAATAAATATAAACAAGCACGCCACACATACACACACACACACACACATTCTCTATCCTTGTGGGGGCCCCCTCATATACTCCCACTCATTGACATCCCTTCCCTAACCTTAACCATGCAAACTACATGCCTAACCTTAACCCTTACCCTAACCTTACCCTAATTCTAACCTTAATCCTAAAACCAAGCCCTAACTCTAAAATAGACCCTTTTCCTTGTGGGGGTCCAGTAAAATGGCCCTACATGGTAGGTGGTTTCTGGTTTTTCTATCCTAAAGGGGCCATTTGTGCCCCACTGGGTAAGAAAAACGAGTGTACACACACACACACACACACACACACACACACACACACACACACACACACACACACACACACACACACACACACACTTACTTCCATAATGACCTTATACTCTCACGCAAAAAAGTTGCGCAAACAGGAGTAAAATGAGCGTACCCGCATTTCACCGCAAACAATGGGATTTATAGAAAAATTATATGCAGAAAAAAATGCGCATTTCTATGCATCCTCTCTCTCTACCATGCATAGAGCTTACGCAACATTTTTCAGACATGAGAATCAACGGTGGTGAGATCCCGATGGTGAGCTGACTAAATAAAGCTCAGCCCTCAGATGAAAAAAAAAAACAAAACAAAGATGAGACCACCACCACCTGTTCACTAGTCTATTAATGGCTTTATAAGGTGATATCGAAATCAATCTTGTTGATTGGCACAAGGGCTATAGATAGTGCTCATGGTGATGTGTGCAATGCGAAATCATAGCTGCTTTGGTGTTGGTTGAGACATGAACGCGGGTTCAGGGACCATGAGAACTTCCTAGCCCATGATGATGAATGGCTACTAAGCTGACTCAGATTGCCAAGAGCCATTCTCTTTGAAATCTGTATTGGGCCCAGCTTTGGAATGACCCACCCAGCGGAACGGGTCCATCCTTTTGCTGGTCCAGTTATTGACCACTCATGGCTCTCCGGCAACTGGGACGTTCCAACGCGAACTGATTGGTCTGGACTATTGCAGCCATCCTTCAGCGCTATTATGCCAGCCGTCTTGAACTGCCTTATCGAAATGATCCCCCGTTAAATAAGGTTTCCTTACGCTATGGGTGAGCAGGCCAACATCAAAACGCAATTTACAGCAAGGTTTTTCCAGATGTAATCGGAGTAATTGACTGCACTCATGTTGCAACAAAAGCACCAAATGAGAACGACTGTGCTTCTGTCAATTGCAAGAGATACCATTCAATAAACGTTCAAATCCTCTGCACTGCTGGTATGATTCTGTCAAATGTAGTGGCTCGATGGCCTGGCTCAACCCACGACTCATTTATTTTGAGGCACAGTAATGTAGGAGGAAAACTTCAGGCTGGTGCTGTGTGTGATGGTTGGCTTTTGGTAAGTCCCCCCCCCCTTTTTTTTCCCTCCTCCTAGAGAATGCAACACTATTTGCCAATTGAGTTGTTACCAAGTAACATTTTAAAAAGTATGCAATCATCATGCAGGCGAAAGTGGGTATCCTCTATCGACTTGGCTCCTCGCCCCCTTCGCAAACGCGCAGAATGCAGCACAGAGAAGGTACTACGAAGTGCATGGTTGAGTCCGTTCAGTTATCAGGCATGCCATCAGGCTCCTGAAATGTCGTTAGAGAAGCCTACACAGATCTGGTGGCATTCTGTTATGTAGGCCTGAGATGGTGTGCCGCATCATTAGGGCTTGTGAGGTTCCCTACAATGTGGCACGGCACAGAAAGTTGAATCAGCTCATCTGGACACAACGTTTATACACACATAGTGGTGTTCTTGCACCCACTGACATTGTGCCAGATGACGTAGACCAGGATCAGTCTATAAATGAAGAAGCTCCTCCAGCAATTACATTATGTGAACAAGTGATTTACCGTCTATGAACAGACCAGACCAAGGGAGTAAGTTTGCATTTGGACTTTAGGGACACGTCCCTACCAATATTTTGGAGGGAAAGAATTGTCCCTACCAATATTTGAGCAAACTTGTTCATGTTGTCTTTGAAGTGAAGTCATATTAGGCAATTCTGATGTGCCCTTCCAGAGGCTACGTCTCTAAGATGACCAATTTAGGCATGCTAGCATTTGATTGGCTGAAAGCGAGCGGGTTATCTGAAGGCTCACAAATATCGTACAAATATCGTACTTACTGCCAGACATGGAGGAGGCGAGAGCTGATCAGTGTGCTGACAACGGTAAGTTATCAGGTCTGTCAGTCCTTATCTCAAGTGTGGTCTTTTGTCTTTCAGACGACATACTCCCTTTCCTCTATTACCTGCACTGCACAGCACACATACATTTTTGTCCATGCTAACACGTTGTGTAGATATCATGCCACCAATAAAGAGAAGGAACATCTGGAGATTTTTCATCTACCCGAGCGTAACAGGTAGTAAACTGACTAGCCAGTAGCCACGTTGATTTAAAATGAAAACCTGCTGCCTACCTAACGTCACCAGCCACTGTGGAAAATAATGCAACTGATGTTAGTCAACCATGTTAGCTAGCATTAACTTGCAAGCTAACCCTGGCTTCTTTCATCTGTAGGCTAGCAGTCAGGTTGCTAGCAGGAGTAAACATAAAATTGGTGGATATATAAATTTATGAGTTGAATTTCAGTCTAGAAATCCCATGAAAATATCACCATTAATGAATTAGCTTGTATGCAGGAAACACAGCAGCAGGCTAGAAAAGTAGAGCAGGCTGATGAGGAAACGTGCATCTTCAGGGTTTCAGGTGAGGTCCTAATTATGAATTGTAGTTTGGAATTATAGGGCAGCATCAGCATTTAAGTTAGTCTTGGGATGTTCAGCAAATTTAATATTTGAAAGTCAACATATTTGGTCATGAGCTTATTTTGAAAAAAAAAATCTTGCACCAGAACAAGTTGGTTTCATAAGTTCCTATTCAATCAATATTTAAAATTTCCCTCAAAAATAAATGGGACCCCGAGTTTAACCATGTGTTAGTATGTGTCTTATTTATCAATGCATCATTTTATTACACATAGCCTATGTGTAATAAAATGATGCTGAGTTTCCTATGTAACATACGAAGCTCAGAAATCAAGTAAAGATGCAGTAGGGCAGGTTGAGGGAGAAGCAGCTGGACCTTCAGGGCTTCAGGTGAGGTTTTAAAATGATACTGTGATTAAACATATGCTATCATGGATTAATGGTAAATTACCGACTTACATGTAATGTAACCGTAGTCTGCTTACTTTGATGTTAACTTAGTTGTAAGTTATTATAACACAGGATGCAAAAAAATCATTTGCTAATGTTGATACAGACCAGGTTCAGTTTTGCTTTCTCTTTAGGAAACAGTCAGTGTGAGTAAGTATGAACCTGAAGTAAGTCAGTGTAGCAGTGTCATGGCAACCCGGTATCACGCCAAAGCGTGTAACACACCCGCCGGTCCAACGTGTCGGTGTCACGGTTTGCCTCACTCAGGAGTGAAAAGTACACGCATGTATGAAGGTGCAGTGCCAACAAGGGGTGATGATTAAGAGGTGAAGGCAGGTTAGGGTTAGGGTTAGGGCTGGGTGGAGTTGCTGGCATTGAGTTAATCATCGCCCCCTGCTGGCACTGCACCTTCATACATGCGTGTACTTTTCATGCCTGAGCGATGCAAACTGTGACACCGACACGTTGGACCGGCGGGCGTATTACATGCGTTGGCGTGATACTGGGCTTGTCATGGACATGGGGAGTAAGTCATACTAGCCTGATCCAAAATTCCTAGAAGTAGAGCAATTTCCAAACAATATGTTGCAGTTTCAGGCAAACTGGTAAACATGGTTTCACTAGAGTCCAACGCTGAAAAGGTTCTTTGTTTTGAGTGTGTTAAAGTTACACCATAAAAAACTACTTTGGGAAAAGAAAGAATGACCCTCCCTTCTGCACAAAGGGTTTCAATAATAGAAAGAATGTCACAGGATGCTTTAGTCGCCACCAAGCCATCAAAGCACACCATCACACAGTTACAATCAACGCACAGGAGCAAACTCCAGTTCACACAGATATCAAGTGCATGGGCTAAAATGCAGTGAGAGGCGAGGCACCATCTGGAGAAAATAATGGGTGCTGTAAGGTATCTTGCTAGGTAGGGAGGAGAATTTCAAGCAAATGAAGGGAATTTGTAACACATTGGGATGTTACTTGCAAATGATGACCCTGTTCTTCCCTACTTGCACACCTGTTGCCATGTTAATATCAGTCCATAGTGCCAAAATGAATACTTCACCTTGCTTGGTAACACAATTGTCAGAGGCATTGCAGCAAAAATCAGGTCCTTACCAGTGGTTCAGTTTTCATTTAGAATGGGTGGCACTCGGGATATACTGGGCCAAGCACAAATTTCCATTCGTTTTAGATATGAGGACCAAGACCTGGTGCCACAGGAAGTCATTGTGGGATTGTAGGAGGTGCCAGGGACAACTGGTGAGCAGATAGCCAAACTAGCTATTGATGTGCTCTTGAGACTGAATATTCCAATTTCAGGCTTACGAGGTCAGACCTATGATGGCATTGCTAATATGGCAGGGAAGTGCTCAGGGGCACAGGTAGTGTTGAAGAGAGAACAGCTTATTGGCTCTGTAGGTGTATTGTGGTGCCCATTGTGTAAATCTTATAACACAACGTGCCTGCAGTGCCCCTCCCCTAGTACATGATGCACTGCAGTGGGTCCATGAGCTTGGAACTCTTAGCAACCAATCAAGGAAATTCAAGGGGCTATTGGCTAGACAGGCAGTATCAGAGGGTCATACCAAAACAGTGAAACCTCAATGTCCGACTAGGTGGACAGTGCGTGGTAAAGCTCGCGATACAGGCATTTGTTAGTATGAGACTATGTTGTCCAGATTGGAGCAAGGGCGTGTCCAGGGAGTAACCACCCCTGGAATCTCATCGGCCACCCCAGGTGCCAGCCCAGTATCCTAAACTATGATTGGCTATCAGCCCAGTCAAAGGCGAGGCTTACTTTGAACTGTTTGATGAGTAAACCAAACTCTGGTTTATAGGCGCAATTTAGTCTTAAACCTGAGAGGCAATAATGTGCAAGAGTAGTGTCTAGCCTGCCAAAAACCCAGAGAATAACAGGAATAAGATCTCGTTTTGATTTAGAGCGGAGCGGTGAATCACATGTCAAGAAGTCTCCGGGGATTCCAGGCAATGTGTTTTACACTGGTCTTGTCTCGCTACTTGTTACTCCAGAAAGTTGTGAGCAGACTTTTTGATACACATACTGTGTCAGTGGTTGGAAACATGTTAGCTGGCGTAAGCTAATTGGATTCAATTCAAAACTTTATTGCAGACTCAGGGTCCATAACAAACAAGGACAAGGTAAAAAAAAAAAAAAAAAAAAAACAAGAAAAGAAAGAATGAAGCCATAAAAATATAAGACCCATAGGTAAAAGATACACCCTAGACCAGTGGTTCCCAACCTTTTTTCTTCGGAGCCCCCCCCCCCCCCCCCACACACTTGTTTCTAAGAAAAGCTGAGCCCCCCCCCACACACACACACACCAAGAGAAAGGTGATTCATTCCAGATATTTATTTGCAAACATTAACATCAATTATAGTTTTTCCACTTTTATCTTCTTATACATTTATTTCTGATTTCTCCAAATTTAGTGGCCAATCTATCCCTATTTTAGTTCAAACACCACCCTCGTACTGCATGCATTCGCCAACTGCATCTCTCCAGCTGGCAGTCTCGAAGGAGACGCCTCCCCACTTTCGTGACAAGACAGATCCAGGCCGAACCACTGCTTTTTCTGACACACACAGAGACGCATTCCTGTGACGAACACAAGCCGACTCCGCCCCCTCCCGAAGACAGAGTTGCCAATTATTGCTGCTTCATCGAGTCTGGCCATAGTTGGATCTGATGAGACCGGGGCACGAACCTCGGTCCCCAGTGGGCAGCTGCATCAACACAAAGCCGATGCTTAGACCGCTACACCAGGGCGGACCCTCCCACCTTTATCTTCAGTAAGTCTCGTTTCCATCCTCAGAACATCTGTGTTTAAATGTCTCTTGTCTTGTATAAGCTTTTAACAACCCAACAGAGTAGGCCTGTTGTCATCTGACTCAGGCTCACTGAAACATCAAATTATTAATACTGTTGTAATCTGACATCTGACATCCACATGCACATCATGTAAAGCCGTGAACACTGTTTTTTGACAGACAGTATGCCTATGTGTTATTTTGGCTCTAAAAGTAACATTTTACTGAGTCTGTACCATCCTGGTCATTCATAGACCAATAACACTGTTTTTTTTTTGTTTTTGGACAGGCAGTATGTGTTATTTGGCTCACAGTCACAGTCACAATAGCAATAACTTCTTCTTTACATTTTTTTACTGAGTCTGTACCATCCTGTTGATTCAGAAACTAAAGGCCACCTTGGTTTGCTAGTCTGTAACCAGGGACGGGATGTCAGGTGCGATGCTTGTGACAGCCTGCCTAAAGTCCTGGTGAACATGGAGTCTTTTGCGGGCTGTTGTTTTTGTTGTTACAAGGGCACTGAAGGCTGTCTCAGACACACATGTAGTGCTGAGTGGGAGAATAACCTTTGTGGCTGCGTGTTTGGCCAGTCTGGGTGCAACAGCGTGTCCTTTCACTATCCAACACTTTTTGTATCCGTTCTCCTGGAAGTATTTCTTTGACACCGAGTCGGCTCGAAGGTCAGCAAGCTCATCATAGCTGCAGCCCCACCTGTGCAGCACGCAGCAAGGTTCTCGTAGGGCAGATTGCTGGATGGGAGATAGGAGTCCACAGCCATAAAAATATCCTGGCCTGTTGTTGTTGTGGTTAGACTGGTAGACATAAGACTGTCTTGTTTCAAGTCATCGCCGTCAACATATTGAGCATAAACAATGAGCAAGGACTTGTCTCACACTGTTGTTGTTTCATCCAACTGAATGACAAAGGGAACATGCCCAAGCTTCTCGTGTAGCAGGTTCTGACAATCTCCAGCCATTTTATCAATCTTGTCTTTGGCGGCGTTGTCAGAGAGTGGGACGGTTTTCACTTTATCAGCCGCGTGTGGGCCACACAGCCTCTCTACAATGTTCAGACGAGCGGGTTTCATAAGCTGCTCTCCAACAGTGTGTGGCTTTTTAGCCACACACTGCCTGCTCGTTCAAATGCTTTTCTGATGTTGGCGGATCTTCTTGATAGCGCCACCTGCTTTTTCCTCTCAACAAAATCCTGACTTTCACCACTAGTCTCCGGATGTTTTGTGTCTTGGTGTGGTTTCATTTGATTTGGCTTCATGCTGTCATGAGCTAGTTTCTCACCACACATGATATGTTCTGGCCGAGACTTGTCCTGTCCTTCCATAAAACCAAAGTTAAGGCAGCTCTCGAAATAAAGCCTTACTTTCTTTCTTGTCACTGAGTCATCCTCACTTTTACGTTTCTCAGCCATGTTGTTTCGTTCATAAAGTGCTGCTGCTGACTGCAGGAACAAACCAAGACGAGCTAACATTACCTGCTAGCTGAGGAGCTACCTGACAACACTGCCCGCTCACAGTTTGATAGCGCAGATTGATGGGTCACAGAGGTGTGGTCACTAGGTGTAGCCCGACTACGTTTTTGGAGGGGGGGACCAAAAATGTATCTTTTTAAATATTTTTATATACAGACTTTTGTATAAAATAAATGTAACACCCATCCTGTGTAGCTATATAAAAATCTGCTATGTGTAGTAGTACTGTGGGCGGGGCCTGGGTACGGTTTCAAAATAAATGGCGCTATTACCTGTAAGCTCTTAAATTATTTTAATGGTACTCTCTTTTAAACTAAAATAGCTGGCGGTGCCTCCAAATACATTTATGATATATGATAAAGATATATCACTTAGATTTTGGTTTTGTCTTTTGTCCTAATTTTATCTATCCTTTTAACAGTTATTAAACATGAATTACCTATGAGCTATGACACAACAAGGTTTCTTTAAATGTAATGCCAAATTATGGTAGGCTATTTATTTCCATAAAACAGAACTTCTCAAAATCACATTCACGAATAAAGATAAATGGGACTAATTCCCAAATATGAATGAACACAAAATGATATCAAATAAAATCAATCATTGGCCTACACACACACACATACACACACACATTCTGCAACCGATGGTAAACCGTAAACCAAACCCCCGTTGCAGCCCTGAGTCGTGGCTTGGGAGCGTAGAGGCCTAGAAACTGTAGTGGCCGCTCCACTTGGTCACACGAGCAAAAGAAAAACAAAAAAACAAAACAAAACAAAACAAAAAAAAGCCATGCTCAGTATTCACTGATCCAGGGAACATCTAGAGGGGGAAAGACGAGGGGAAACTGGGTGATGGGCGCTCGGCATAGTGCAGAAGAACAGCAGCGAAGAAAGAAACAGCGACGACAGTCAAATTGCACTACAACAGGAAACAGTTCTCCAAAGTGGTCCAACGGAGCTGCCCTCCTCTCTTAGTCACAAATCATCCGTCTCCTGAATCAAATAAATCAGCTAAGCAACAAGTCCATACACTATTGTGTGTCGAGCTAGCAGTAGCTCGGCGTTACTCTTTACACAGCTTTGTTTCGCGCCTCATATAGATCCACTGATAACAATAAGAACACAGCTATAACTTACTTCTATAGGTTCCGTTTGTGTCCTGTTTTAGCGCATTTAAACGAATTATCCAGCAGATGGCATCATACTGAAGATACGTCAAATAACGTAGGCTACGTAACAGCGTGGGCTCATGGGTAGACGTATAGCCTATGTGTGTAGCTTTGTATTTGCAAAATGTTTTGCAAGCTCTGTGGCTCCTTGAGGAACGGTCTTACTCATAAGTGGCTCTCCTAAGAAAATTAGTGAGTACCACTGCAATAGCTCGTCTTAACCAATTCTTCAAAGCTGAGCTAACTGCTATTATGCTAATGCTAACGGCTACTCGCGAGTAGCAACACAATGCGTTTTTGCACCATAACATGTAGTCGCAGTATGAGAAGCAACACAAAATCTCATATTTACCTCTTGCAGATCACAAAAATCCGAACCCTTTGGATAACTGTTCGTCGACCACTAAGTTAGGAAAACATTTTGCTCTCGGACAATCTGCGCTGTTCACTGGACGATGACCATTCGCTTTTTTTCCCGTTCTCCAACGCACCAGACCCAACAGCTTACAAACAAGCCCCACCCCTCCACCTGAGAATGGAATTTGGATTGGCTATCATTTCAGAACACGCCAATTAAAACAAAGGAAAACATAGATTGACATAATGAGGCTAATCAAGTTAGGCTGCTAGACTGACTACACCACGTGCTTGGTCCTGTACATATTAAGCAAACTATGCTCATTCGCATAAACTCTAACCTTCTAACTGTAAAGATTATGACTTCTCTATTTTACCCTTCCATATATATTTTTAACATATTTAAACGTTATGAACTTCATTTTTAAAACTACTTATATCCTAAATGAATTTTAACCAAATGTGTAAATGCATGCAAGTAAGTGAGTTATTATGCTTTTATTCAACATGTGCACTTTGACAACCTCTAAGCAGAAAAGCCTCGCGCACCCCCTGTGATCTTTGGCGTCCCCCCTCAGAGCAGACAAAGCCTCGCGCACCCCCTTGGCTATCAGGCACCCCCCCAAGGGGTGCGAGGACCCCAGGTTGGGAACCACTGTCCTAGACAATACATAAGGTAAACGCAATAAAAGAACATAAAAGGAACAAATCAGCATCTTATAAGAAGGCAGCTATACCAGTGGCCCCACTGCCGGGATTGGTAGCGTGTGGCACTGAATCTTATATTAGCTAAACTCTTGATGATTACATTATCAGAGTCATTGGGCCGGCAAATAAATTTCCACATTAGATCTCTTAGAACAGCCTGAAAGGTATTGACTCCTGCAGCCACAAACATTTAACTTGCACTACACCGTCTAGGTCTTTTTAATAGTATTCTCATAGCATCTTTATAAGCTATTCACAGTCTCTGTAAGCTTGCTTTTTTGTAGTTTGACCACAGGTGGGCAGTATAAAGTGTTGTACAACATGCTCTGAACAGAGACATTGTCACACTAACTGAACACAAACCAAACTTGCGTGACAGAGAGTTTGCTTGTGCGTACGTCATGCGGCATTGCCTATAAATATCATCACCGTCTGTCATTTGTTCAGGAATATAATGCCCAAGATATTTCCCCTTATTACATACCCCAGGGTTGTTATCACACAATTTAAAATCAGGAAATTTTAGTTAATTGACCTCTTTGGTTCTACAGATCATGACAACACTCTTACTATCATTGTATTTGACATCATGCTCCACACCATACACAGAAAATATATCAAGGAGCTGCTGGAGACCAGCGCTACAGGGACTAAGGATGACAAGGTCATCTGCATAAATAATATGGTTCACCAAGGTATTACCAATCATGCACCCGCAGGCTTTCAACTGCTTGGACAAATTGTCAATTGTAGAGAACTGGAGACAGAATTCCCCCTTGTCTGACACCATTGCTAACCCCAAATGGGGCTGAAATGCTATTGCCCCATTTCCCCTGCATAGTCTGGTGGGCATACCAATAAGCCAGGATCCTCACAGTGTTGAGTCAAAGAGGGGTGCCTAAATAGGCACCCCTCTTTGACTCAATTTAACAAACAACTTTCTATGATTAACACGATCAAAAGCTTCAGAAGCATCAACAAAACACATAAGAACCGATGAGTTTTGGTCTCTATATTTGTTAATAATTTCCTTTAAGGCATATATACATAAGTCAGTGCCATGTTTAGCTATAAAACCAAACTGGTCATCCGTGCAGTTCATAAACTCATGCACTCTCTCCAGCAGGATTCCTTCTAGGACTTTTGACAGTATGCTGGCTAGAGATATAGGCCTGTAGTTATCTAGGCTGCATACTTTACCAGCTTTGTCCTTCATGACTGGTACTAACAGTACAGACAACATTGACTCCGGTAACAAGCCATGGACCATAAAACCAGTAAAACAAATATGTTTCCCCTGTCTTTTTTTATTTTCATGATAATGTGGTACAGGTCTATCACCATCTCAGCTTGCTAGCAAACCTGTCAATGCTAACACTAGCCATGTAAATCTGTCTTGTGTAACTTTGTTGGCCTGAGTAAGTTCTGCGTGCCTTTTCATTCATGCATGTATTGTGCAAGATGTGAAGTGACATGTGTCATGCTACTATTATAGTATGAAAAGAATTCAGGATGAGAGCCAGCTTGACACTGGTAGGGATGTGCAGCAGGAGCCTCCGGCTTCAGCTGCACACATGGGTATATAAAATCCGGACAGCTCCAGATTTCTCTTTAGTAAGCACTTATTTGACTGCCTTGATAATATCAATGACATTGTGGGTAAGTGCCAGACATTTATTTATTATTTATCTTTTAAATTAAACTTTAAACACAGGACTGGAAGGTACTGCAATATTAATTAAAGTAGATATGAGTAGTGGAGACAAAAATGGTAAATTAATGCTATTCCTCTGTGTGTGTGTGTGTGTGTGTGTGTGTGTGTGTGTGTGTGTGTGTGTGTGTTTGTGTGTGTGTGTACATGCGCGCTCATACTTCATGCCACATCTGCGTAAGTCAGTGCTCTACTTGAGTCATCCCAGTCAAAAAAGTCTGGACACGCCACTGGTTTGGAGGAAATGGATTCAGTTGTTGCCGACTCTGGCACAAGGGCCAATGGTCTCCTAGATCACTTCCAGAAGGGCAAGACGGTTCTCGCACTGCTGGTAGCATCAGAGGTGTTGGCAGAGATTGAGTGCCTAAACAGATCATTGCAAAAGCAGTCCCAAACAACTGAAGGCATGCAGGCTGCTGTTGAGTATGTTAGCTCAACTCTTAAAAAAAAAAAGAGGAATGAGGGGCATCTGGGTAGCCTAGCTGCCTATTCTGTTGCCTACCAAAACAGGGATCGCTAATTTGAATCCTAGTGTTGGGCGTCCCTACAGACACAATTGGCCGTGTCTGCGGGTGGGAAGCCGAATGTCGGTATGTGTCCTGGTCGCTGCACTAGCGCCTCTTCTAGTCGGTCGGGGCGCCTGTTCGGGGGGGAGGGGGATGGTGTGATCCTCCTGAGCACTATGTCCCGCTGCAGAAACTCCTCACTCCCAGGTGAAAAGAAGCGGCTGGCGACTCCACATGTATCGCAGCAGGCATGTGGTAGTCTGCAGCTCTCCTTGGATCAACAGAGGCGGTGGAGCAGCAACCGGGCCGCCTCGGGAAGAGTGGGGTAATTGGCCTGATACAACTGGGGAGACCCCCACCCCCCCAAAAAAAAGGAGGAATCAAGAAAAGTTTGAAGTGTTCGAGAAGACAGTGTCAGTGACAGACTCCCTGGGCACTGAGCCGATTCAAATCCCTCACCAAAAATAGCCTCCCAAAAGATTCCCTGGCAGGGCTCGTCAGCAATACGCCAAAAACACCAGAGGAATGCCACAGGATAGAATTTGTCAAGGTGCTGGACAGTTTGTATGTTCAATCCAAAGAACGGTTTAACCAAGCAGACTTGCAGATCTTGAAAAAAATGCGAGAGCGTTCTCCTTCATGGGTAAACGGGTGATGCCACTGGACACTACCCAGAGATAAACGGAGATAGGTTGAAGGTTCAGCTGCACACGCGTCCCTTAAAGAACAGCTTCCTGTCAAGTAGTGAAGCTGCGGATATCCTAAGAGGAATGCTGAGTGAGGTGAGAGGCTTATTCGATTAGGGCTGAGGAGCTTGTTAGGGTGTTGTTGGTCATCCCCGTGGCCTCAGCTGAAGCTGAACGAAGCTTTACCGTCCTCAAAAAAAAAAACGGAAAAATTGGGATCTACCGTGTCTCAGCAGCGCCTTAATAATGCAGCCGTATGCCATGCACATCAGGAGGCCCTTAATGATGCCTGCCAACAGTTTGTATCTGTGAATGACCGACGTCTGCATCCATTTGGACTGTTTAAACGGACACCAAGGACAGAACATAAGGAGTACTGAAGGACAGAAAAGGAAACGAGGCAATATACTTTAACCAGTAGGTCGACCGAATGTAAAAATGTCGATGTTGGATGCAAAAATGCAGAAATATTGTTTTATGATTTTTCTCTCTTTTCCGTTAACAAGTAGTTTCCTAAAGTTTACTTTCTTTTAGTCTTTCCCTGTTACTGTGTATGGTTTTTATTTAAATGTAAATACAGAGCTTATGTATATGTTAATAAACCATTCAGTTGTCAGCATTAAACAGTCCTGTTTTTTGGGGGTTTTTCGTTTTTCTTTTTTTTTGCAGTGGTCAAACACCCTCCCTATTCATTGGTTTTGCATTAGAGATTTTGCTGTATTGCAAAATGCATTACATACACTGCATTACAGGTGGGGGTGGGGGGTTGTTGTGTTGAGACCAAACCTACGCCCTTGGACCAGATAAATGGTATATTTTTATAAGTTCTCCCCTCCCCCTCCCTTTTTCTTTTCTCCCCCAATTGCATCTAGTCAATCACCCCACTCTGTTCCACCCCCTCTGCCAATCTGGGGAGGGCTGCAGACTCCCACATGCCTCCTCCGATACATGTGGAGTCGCCAGCCACTTCTTTTCACTCGACAGTGAGGAGTTTCGCCAGGGGGACGTAGCGCGTGGGAGGTTCAAGCTATTCCCCCCTAGTTCCCCCTCCCTTCGAACATGTGCCCCGACTGACCAGAGGAGGTGCTAGTGCAGCGACCAGGACACAAACCCACATCCGGCTTGCCACCCACAGACACGGCCAGTTGTGTCTGTAGGGACGCCCGACCAAGCCGGAGGTAACACGGGGATTCGAACCGGCGATCCCCGTGTTGGTAGGCAACGGAATAGACCGCCACACCATTTGGATGCCCTTTACAAGTTCAATACTGCACACATTTCACTGAGTACATTTCTTACTTGGTGAAGTTCTCTTGTTAAAATCTCTGCTGCTGTAATAACGTCCCTCTCTGACTGCAGCACAGTCTCAGCAAGGATGCAGCCAGTTGCATGTGCCTGGCGGCCCGGGCCTGGTGCACCTCTGTGGCGTCCCCCTCGCCTCCAGCAGCCACTGCCGCTCTAAAGATCCACTCTAAATAAAATGGGACAAAAGCATGCATTTGGCTCGAGTTACTTAAATACCGCGTGACCCTGCCTATAATGTAGATAGTTTAGCTTTTGGCATTACAGGTTTCTGCAGCATCAGTGGCCCCTCCTGCCTCTGGCACAATTCCACACAAGAGGGTTTCCCTGATGACGCCTGCCATAGGCCTCCACTGCGTATAGCAAGGTATGCCAGCGGCCATACCTTGGAATCAGGTTAAAAATTCAAATAAAATAGAAACAAGAAACTAATTTCACTTGTTTTGCATTAAAATTGATCATTTGTGCTCATCAAATCTTCCCTGGGTAAATAAAGATACCCGGCCTGCTAATATTGCTTGTTCTGAGTGTTTGCATGTGTGCGTGTTGTATGCATTAGTAATGGGCCCTTCAGACACGTGACTTGCACTGCACGTGCTGCTGGGTTCAGCACGGAGGACAGAGCAGAACAGGTGGAGTTTCCAAAACTTCTAGAATTGTCATTTTGTACAAGTACAGATGCATCTGTACCTGATATGCCTACTCGGTTGGAACCGTGTTTCCAAGACCTCCCGAGGTCTCGATACAAGTGTAAACCTGTGTTGCACAACTCACTGAATTCTGACACAAACATTACTTTTTTTTAACAGTGTCTTTATTGAATTTTCATTGTACAAACTTCAGCCTTATTATGCAGTACATTACACTGCAGGTTTTAACACTAAACACAACACCCCACACCCACACACCTCATTTTCTCCCTTAACACCTCCCCTGCGTTTACAGCTGAAGTCAGTATAAAGCATATCACAGTGTTAATCATACAACTCAATAGCACCAAACAAAGTAAGGACATACATGAACAAAAAGTTGCACTATTGCAACACATTTTCGTAACACGCCTCCGCCCCCTTCTGGGGTTTACCACTACTTTCTGACTTTTCCTCTCCTATAGCGCCACATTTTGTAAAACCATTCCAAGGTTTCCAGATTCCCTCGTACATCAAGACTGTTTTTCAAGGTGTAGTATGTTATTCTCTCCATCGATATTGTGCCATATTTTTGATCCAAGCACCAACTGAAGGTGCCACAGTTTTCTTCCAGTTAAAAGCTATCGCCCGTTTTGCCTGCAATAAAGCAAGAATCATTACATTTATTTATTTTATTTTATTCAATTTTTGGAATGATGGAATGTCCATCATTACATTTGTATTCTTTGATTTTCAAATTGGATCTGTTGGATACAAGTGTAGCAACATCGTCTTGGAGTCTAATGGAATATTCACAAACAAAACTGATGACGATGCGGGCATCCGCGTAGCGTAGCGGTCTATTCCGTTGCTGACCAACACGGGGATGGCTGGTTTGAGTCCCCATGTTACCTTCAGCTTGGTCGGGCGTCCCTACAGACACAATTGGCTGTGTCTGTGTGTGGGAAGCTGGATGTGGGTGTGTCCTAGTCGCTGCACTAGCGCCTCCTCTGGTCGGCCGGGGAGCCTGTTCGGGGGGGACTGGGGGGAATAGCGTGATCCTCCCACGCGCTACGTCCCCCTGGCTAAACTCCTCACTGTCAGGTGAAAAGAAGTGGCTGGCGACTCAACATGTATGGGAAGAGGCATGTGGTAGTCTGCAGTCCCCCGGATTGGCAGAGGGGGTGGAGCAGCGACGACCAGCACGGCTCGGAAAAGAGGTGTAATTGGCCAAGTACATCCATCCATCCATCCATTATCCAAACCGCCTATCCTGCTCTCAGGGTCGCAGGGATGCTGGAGCCTATCCCAGCAGTCACTGGGCAGTAGGAGGGGAGACACCCTGGACAGGCCGCCAGACCATCACAGGGTGGACACACACACACACACACACACACACACACACACACACACACACACACACACACACACATTCACACCTAGGGACAATTTAGTACGGCCGATTCACTTGACCTACATGTCTTTGGACTGTGGGAGGAAACCGGAGCACCAGGAGGAAACCCATGCAGACACGGGGAGAACATGCAAACTCCACACAGAGGACACCCTGGGACGACCCCCAAGGTTGGACTACTCTACAACTCGAACCCAGGATCTTCTTGCAATGAGACGACCACTGTGCCACTGTGCCGCCCTGGCCAGGTACAATTGGGGAGGGAAAAAAAAAGGGGGGGGGGATGATCATGATTTTATTGATCACCTCCTTCCAAAATGTCTTAATTCTGCCACACTCCCAAATAAAAACTATGAATGTTCTTTGAGCCTCATTACATTTAAAAAAAATTTCAGGTATATCACTATTATTATTCAATTTGACGGGGGTCACATAAATCCACATCAACCAATTGTATTAAACTGGTTAATCAAATTAATTTCGAATTAATTTATCAATCTAATAAATGTATTAAAATTAAATTAATAAGCTTTAAATTAATTTCAATTAATTTAAATGTTATTAATTTAAAGCTTTAATGTATTAATGTAAATTAAATTAATTAATTTAAATGTTACATTAATTTAAATTAGATTAATTAAAATACATTTTTAAATTAATTCCAGGTTGGGGATGAGTTGTTGCCTCAAGTGAAGGAGTTCAAGTGTCTCGGGGTCTTGTTCACGAGTGAGGGTAGGATGGAGCGGGAGGCTGACAGGTGGATTGGTGCAGCATCAGCAGTAATGCGGACGTTGTACCGGACCGTTGTGGTGAAGAGGGAGCTGAGCCGGAAGGCAAAGCTCTCAATTTACCAGTCAGTCTTCTTTCAGCCCTCACCTATGGTCATGAGCTTTGTAGTGACCGAAAGGGTGAGATCGCGGTACAAGTGGCTGAAATGAGTTTCCTCCGTAGGGTGTCTGAGTTCAGCCTTAGAGATAGGGTGAGGAACTTGATATTCCGGAGGGAGCTTGGAGTAGAGCCGCTGCTCCTTCGTGTCGAAAGGAGCCAGTTGAGGTGGTTCGGGCATCTGATTAGGATGCCTCCTGTCCTATCTGGCCTGGGAATGCCTTGAGATCCCCCAGGAGGAGCTGGAGGGCGTTGCTGGGGAGAGGGACGTCTGGAGTGCCCTACTTAGCTTGCTGCCACCGCGACCCGACCCCGGAGAAGCGGTTGAAGATGAATGAATGAATGAAAAGCTTTAAATGAGCGTTGACTGTTTGTATTTGAGCCTCCTTCCAATTATTATCTGAAATGGTAAACAGTGGAGGAAGGAGCACTGAAAATGTGACTTCAAGCAGAAGTCAACGTTACATCACTGGAATATTACTCAACTACAAATAAAACTACTGGTGTTAAACTACCTAAGTAAAAGTACTCTTCTCAATCAGTATCAGTTACTTTAACTGTGTTTTAATGCATTATCTACTGCAGGAATTCAATCAAAATGGGGAGATCCATGTAGAAAATAACTACTTTCAACAAAGCACATTTCTCTTACTAATGATAAAAGGTATGAATGGATCACACCAAGGCAATTAGTTTTCTAAACATATCATAGTGATTTGTGACATTGAGCTATACAAATAAAACTGACTTGACTTGACTTGACCTGGGAGGGTGGTCGCTGGACTATTGACAGCTAAACGTTGGGAGAGTGCAAGGGATTCTGGGACTGTTAACATTCATGTTCAGATTGTTTTAGCAATGTTGTGTTCACGTTGTTTGGGGGTTCGACTCGGACTGGGTAGACGACCATTTTAGGACCGTGACTAAGACTGGTGTGTTCAGTAGTGAGCTCCTTAAGGGAAGCCATAGTTCAGCAACCACTGGGGAGGGGCAAAATGAAGGAGCCCTCTTGGGGTTGTGCGGATATGTGGTACACAGGATCTGCCATTCAAATGAAATCCTTGCCTCCTGCCTCCTCCTCTGCCGTCAGTTCTGACGGTGTGTAGAATAACAGAGCACCCCCTGGGGTCGTGTGGTGTATGGGGCACGGGAGTAGCAATTAAAAGTGATCACCGCCTGTCATTCCTCCATGCCTGCTCACCACAATATATACAGATAGAGCAGGAATTGTGTCTGTTAAACGCATACTAAAATGTATTTGAACCTGTGTAGAACACATGTAAATTAGTACAAACGTCTCCCAGTGCACTGCAAACAAACCGCCAGGCAAGGGCCTCATGGGAGTGTCAAACTCTTGGACATGCTAGCACATCTTGCAAGGGTCGCTTTCTGTACCTTTTGTTCAGTTCCAGCAGGAGCTGATGTTCCAAGTCTCTCCGGCCTCGTTTGGACGTGGAGAGTTGAGCAGCACAGTTAAAAAGCTGTTCGTGTGCAGCAGAGGTGTGTTCAGCTGGAGGGAGATCTTCTTCATGGCCGGGAAGGGGTGAAGCGGCGCCATGCTGTCTGTGGCACAGGCGAGATAAACGTCAAGCTCAGCTGGGCTTGGTGACTTTCTGAGGGCTGGTCTGGAGAAGCAATCATCATCTGATGACTCACTTTGCTTTGCTCGCTCTCATGCGCCGGCATTTCAAGATGTTGCTTCACATCTGTCAAGTCTGTAACTGCAAGATGACAACACAGTTCGGTGCTTTAGCAAATTTTGTTATTTCAACTTCAGTGACTATTCCAGAACACACACACACACACACACACACACACACACACACACACACACACACACAGTGAATATTTCAAACCCCACACAGGGAATACCCCCCCCACACACACACACAGTGAATATTCCAGACCCCACACAGGGAATATTCCACCACCACCACCCCACACACACAGTGAATATTCCAACCCCCCTCACACACACAGTGAATATTCTAAATCCCACACAGTGAATATTCTAAACCCCCCCTCCACACACACACACACACACACCGACTGGATATTCCAAACCCCCTCATACAGTGAATATTCCAAACCCCACACAGTGAATATTCCAAACCCCCTCATACAGTGAATATTCCAAACCCCATACAGTGAATATTCCAAACCCCCTCATACAGTGAATATTCCAAACCCCATACAGTGAATATTCCAAACCCCCTCATACAGGGAATATTCCAAACCCTACACAGTGAATATTCCAAACCCCCTCATACAGTGAATATTCCAAACCCCACACAGTGAATATTCCAAACCCCCTCATACAGTGAATATTCCAAACCCCACACAGTGAATATTCCAAACCCCCTCATACAGTGGGGGCCGTGCCTACAGTCCCCGGGTCCTATCTTCCCTGATCGGGGAAGATAGGACCCTTTCGAAAAAAAAGGGTCCCATATCCCCCGTTTTCCCCTAAAAAGGTCCTATAATCCCGGTTGCAATAGACACCGGGGAACATAGAACCCTCTTTTGGAAAAAGGGTCCTATATTCCCCGCTGTTTCCAGGGGAACATAGGACCTTTTTACAAATAAAGGGTCCTATATTCCCCGCTATTGCCAATCGAGGAACAAACCGGGGAATTTAGAACCCTTTTTGCAAATTATTTCCTTAACGGGTCCAAAATAATAAAAACTGGGGTCATGGCTGAGATGTAGGCTACGACAATCTATTCCTCCGCTGATTAAATTAGGCCGTATTACCATTGTTGGCTGTTGTATATCGCAGGCCACCTTGAGTGCGTATCCAAATTCGGCCTATAGAGGAGGCTGTAATTTGCTTTATTGTTATTTCTTACCAATATTTACTGCAGTAGGCCTAGTTAGTTGGCTCTCCGGCTCAGCATGGACAGTCAGCAATCAACGCAAGCTTGTCTTGCAGTATGCCCGCCTACCAGTATAACCTAGCCATTTCCACCTTCGCTCAAAGTTCAATTTGCACAGCACTGGACACTTCAGCCACTTTCTTGTTACTTTGCAGTTCGTTTTCCATATTCACTTGGCAGACTTTCTTTCAAAAAGACTTTAATGATGAACTTTTTAGGCAGAGAACTTAGACCAGGACTCGGAATTTAGGACCAGCACAAAGTATCCATCAATGGGGGCCGCCTACCTTACACAATAGGCTAATTGCCTAATAATAATAATACAGTGGTGTGAAAAAGTGTTTGCCCCCTTCCTGATTTCTTATTTTTTTGCATGTTTGTCACACTTAAATGTTTCAGATCATCAAACAAATTTAAATATTAGACAAAGATAACACAAGTAAACACAAAAGGCAGTTTTTAAATGAAGGTTTTTATTATTAAGGGGAAAAAAAAATCCAAAGCTACATGGCCCTGTGTGAAAAAGTGATTGCCCCCTAAACCGAATAACTGGTTGGGCCACCCTTAGCAGCAACAACTGCAATCAAGCGTTTGCGCTAGCTGGCAATGAGTCTTTTACAGCTCTGTGGAGGAATTTTGGCCCACTCATCTTTGCAGAATTGTTGTAATTCAGCCACATTGGAGGGTTTTTGAGCATGAACCGCCTTTTTAAGGTCATGCCACAGCATCTCAATCAGATTAAGGTCAGGACTTTGACTAGGCCACTCCAAAGTCTTTATTTTGTTTTTCTTAAGCCATTCAGAGGTGGACTTGCTGGTGTGTTTTGGATCATTGTCCTGCTGCAGAACCCAAGTGCGCTTCAGCTTGAGGTCACGAACAGCTGGCCGGACATTCTCCTTCAGGATTTTTTGGTAGACAGCAGAATTCATGGTTCCATTTACCACAGCAAGTCTTCCAGGTCCTGAAGCAGCAAAACAGCCCCAGACCATCACACTACCACCACCATATTTTACTGTTGGTATGATGTTCCTTTTCTGAAATGCTGTGTTACTTTTACGCCAGATGTAATGGGACACACACCTTCCAAAAAGTTCAACTTTTGTCCCGTCAGTCCACAGAGTATTTTCCCAAAAGTCTTGGGGATCATCAGGATGTTTTCTGGCAAAACTGAGACGAGCCTTTATGTTCTTTTTGCTCAGCAGTGGTTTTCATCTTGGAACTCTGCCATGCAGGCCATTTTTGCCCAGTCTCTTTCTTATGGTGGAGTCATGAACACTGACCTTAACTAAGGCAAGTGAGGCCTGCAGGTCTTTGGATGTTGTTGTGGGGTCTTTTGTGACCTCTTGGATGAGTCGTCGCTGCGCCCTTGGGGTAAATTGATCGGCCGGCCACTCCTGGGAAGGTTCACCACTGTTCCATGTTTTCGCCATTTGTGGATAATGGCTCTCACTGTGGTTCGCTGGAGTCCCAAAGCTTTAGAAATGGCTTTATAACCTTTTCCAGACTGATAGATTTCAATTACTTTCTTTCTCATTTGTTCCTGAATTTCTTTGGATTGCAGCATGATGTCTAGCTTTTGAGGATCTTTTGGTCTACTTCACTTTGTCAGGCAGGTCCTATTTAAGTGGTTTCTTGATTGAGAAGAGATGTGGCAGTAATCAGGCCTGGGTATGGCTAGAGAAATTGAACTCAGCTTTCCAAAAATGTGATAAACCACACTTAATTTATGTTATAATGGGGGGGGCAATCACTTTTTCCACACAGGGCCATGTAGGTTTGGATTTTTCTTTTCCCTTAATAATAAAATCCTTCATTAAAAAACTGCATTTTGTGTTTACTTGTGTTATCTTTGTCTAATATTTAAATTAGTTTGATGATTTGAAACATTTAAGTGTGACAAACATGCAAAAAAATAAGAAATCAGGAAGGGGGCAAACATTTTTTCACACCACTGTATGTGCTTCTCAAAAAACTAAAGGCTTGTGGAGGTGCTAAACCAAAAACATGAATCAAAGACAAACATCAAAGGATGTAAGGTAACACTCACCAAATGGTAAAAAAATAACAGAGGCAGTCCTCTATTTCACCATTTTATTGTTTGGCATCAGTCATTAAGGTTTCTGAAGAAGACCACCCGGCCAAGTTAATGACTGATGCCAAACAATGAAATGGTAAAATAGAGAATTGTGTCTTTTTTTTTCATTTGATGAGTGCTACCTTACATCCTTTGATGTTCTTCTTTAATAATAATAATAATAATAATAATAATAGTAATAGTAATAATATCAATAATAATAATAATAACAACAACAACAGCCTAATAATAATAATAATGATAATAATAATAGCCTAATTATAAAAGAGGCCTAATAACAAATAACAATTACAGGCATAATACTATCAATAGTAACACTGATAATAGGCTATTAATAACAAAATGCATTTCAATTATCCAATTTTTAGCATTTCTAATATAAGGCTATATTGTTATTATTATTATCATCATCATCATTATTATTATTATTATTAGGCTATTATTATTATTGTCATTATTATTATGTTATTATTATTATTATCATTACAATTATGATGCTTAAAGGGCCTTACTGAGCAGATGGTTGCTATCTAATATCTGTCAGATGCTTAACGACGGCTTTCCAGGGAGCATAGAAGAAGTGGGTCGGAATTGGCCTATTGTCGGTATCAGCCAGTTTACGCAGGAGTCTATCCCTGGTACAATGCACTAGACCTCTGAGAGATGGACTGCTGAGAACGGAGCACAACACCTATCCTCAGCTCCCAGCACTTCTCGCACAATGTGCTACTCATACGCTGAGTTGGCAGCACCCGGGATCGAACTCACGACCTTGCGATCCATAGGCGAGAGCTCTACCTACTGAGCTATGCCCGGGTACAATTGCCCAAGGAACATAGGCTTACTATATTACATTCAGACACAGACGAGCCAGCTCACCTACTCGGCGAGGCGCATTTTCCTCGATAAGTGACACATTTCACGCATAAATATCAGAGAACTACCGGGGTGGGTTATGCGCCCAAATATAGGCTATAGCCTAATAAGTTGAAATTGGTTTAGTGTCGAAAGTTTCCACATACTTTAGCCAACCTGGACTTTGTGAATTCGTTTTTGTGATATAAAAATAGAAATCGTATGATTCATTGTCTTCTTAATAATCTGCCCTAAATAATGCATTATTGAAAATGCAGTTTTTGCACCAAACAGCGTCAAACCTGCTGACTGGGGAACATAGGACCTTTCTTTATAAATAGGGTCCTATGTTCCCCGGGTGCCCTAGGGGAACATAGGACCCTTTTTATAAAGAAAGGTCCCATATTTCCCTGCACATACAAAACGGGGAACATAGGACCCTTATGGGGAAAAGTGGGGAATATAGGGCCCTCTGTATACAAAAAGGTCCGCTATTCCCCGGTCTCATACAAAGCGGGGAACATAGGACCCGGGGACTATAAGACCCGGGGACTATAGGGAGGACCCCATACAGTGAATATTCCAAACCCCACACAGTGAATTTTCCGAACCCCATCATACAGTGAATAGCATGAACACACACACACACACACACAAATCAGCTAAATCACATAAAGGCATACTCTGGTATTACGGGGAGCTCATCAATAAGTAACAACCTTTAGGCTTGCCATGACTGGGGTGTTATAAATACACACACACACACACACACACACACACACACACACACACACACACACACACACACACACACACACACATACAAATAGGCTCATGTGAATCTTTGACTGAATTTGACCTTACCAGCCTCTATTACATCTGCTCTCAGTCCAGGAGGTCTTGAACCTGGGTAAGAGGACTGCAGCCACAGCCAACCCTGGATCCTCCATCATCTGTCCAAAATGCTTCTGCAGGCCATTTTGCAGGGGCTCTGATGAGTGGCATGCAGCGCTTGATGTCTGCAGCCTGGTAAGTTTGGATAGTAGCTGGTGGATTACTGGCAGCAGCATCCCATGTAGGAGCTGGACTCTGACTGGAGGATGTTTGAAGATTTCCCCAGTGGTTTCATGGTGGTACAATACTGCCCGAGGAATGCAAGTTCTGCAGGACTCAACCTGTAAGTTACAACATCTATATGACATACAAGAACTAAAACCCATCAGGACTGTAATAGAGATAGACTGCAGACAAGGTAGGTATCTCATTTTGCTCATATTTTCACCATGAAATCCATACACCCTCCTGATGGGATCTGCCCCCTTCTCATCAATGATGCATATTATTATTTCAGTGGCAAGGTAAGTTGAATTCCATTGTGTTGCACTGGGGCAAATGATCTGTAGCTCACGCTTGTACTCTGCCGAGATCGTCCAGTTTTGTTCCAAATGCGGGGGGGGGGGGGGTAGCTGATATTCCACACCAGAGCCTTCATCAAGGATCACACTTGCATCAAGTTATTCAATATAATCACTCGGGTCTAGATCAGCTGGGTCTGCTTCATCTTCATCTTCATCTACCTCAGCATCATTCTGTACCCCAAACACACAGAAAGCTTTGATGAAGTTGGATCCACTATCAGTTGTGGTTCTTACAACTTTGCCTCCAATCTTGTATCGACAATGGACATCGTCAAGAGCACCAGCAAGCATGTTAAATGTGTGAGACCCTCCCAATCTTTTGCAAGCCAGTGCTGCATATCTTCTTTGCAGGGATTCTTCCTCTATCCAGCAGCATGTGACACCGAGTTAACTTTTCTGATGGGCTGACTAACAATCAGCGGCGGTGGCAACAAATTTGACTTTATCCAAGTCTGTAATCATAGTACTACAGTCTGGCTTCACAGACTGTAGTACAGACAATGGGCCTGGAGATGACTTTGGCTTGAGGTTGCAACTAATTCTTTAAAAGCTGGCTGCAAATGGCTGTAGACTTTCTCACAAGGAACTGCTGACAAGCTTGTCAACAGTTGCTTGTGGGACATGTTTGCTTGCAGCTGCCAACAACACATCTGGTAACCTGGCTTGCTTACTTGCTGAGGGCTTGTTCGGTGTGGCTCTGGTCTTGTTGACGTGCTGCTGTCACATGGTACTGGTCAGCCTTCGATGGATGTTTCCTATGTAAAGACCTCAGTGCATGTTCGAGAAATTATTTTAGCTAATCATTGATTGTTTATAACAATGTCTCTGTGTGGTAAATTTGGCTAAATGACAAACTGATTTAACCTATTGTAATGAAAGTGGTTGTCCTAATATTTTGCGATAACATTTTTAAGAATTGTAGTTGTTATTTATGCATGCACGTGCGCGCTCGTGTTAGCCAGCTCTGTCCTACTCGAACCCCAGCCTAACCGATGACACTACCATGTAGCGTTATGTTAAACGTATCAAAGATAGTTAAAACAATAACAAATTTATTTAAATTTTCTTAACCCAGCGTGTTTTTTGAGATTAGAGGCTGAATTCTCATAAACTGATATAACAATGAACAAATGAAGTTTGCGCTGCATTTGCACGCCGTCTAGTTTTCTCCCCTGGATGTGAAGAATTCTTCCAGGCGTGGCAATGGGCGTCATTTTCACTGTTTTCAATGTTGTTGTCCTCTGTCTCCATTTGGTTCCTGTTTCTCCAAATCTTGAATCCCATCATCCCTTCGGCAAGATTTCACGGTGTGGAGCCAACTCTGCTCACTGCCGCCGTCACGTGTTGCCATTGGATTTGTTTAGTTTTGTTTGAGATGCCTCTACTGAGCCCCCCACACAGTATTACGGTGCTCCACCTCAGAGATGAGCCCCTTGACCTCGCACTCTGCACCTCTCGCCTTCTTTCTTGATTTTGACGTCTCCATCTTTCCCTAAATGATAGTCCTTAGATACGTCCGTATATTCCTGAGCTATTTAGCATTGAGCACACAAGACGTAGAGGTGATGAAGGTGGATGAGTTTAAATACTTGAGGTCAACTGTCCAAAGTAACGGGGAATGCAGAAAAGAGGTGAAAAAGAGAGTGCAGGCAGGGTGGAGTGGGTGGAGAAGAGTGTCAGGAGTGATTTGTGACAGAAGGGTACCAGCAAGAGTTAAAGGGAAGGTTTACAAGATAGTTGTGAGACCAGCTATGTTATATGGTTTGGGGACAGTGGCAGTGATGAAAAGACAGGAGGTGGAGCTGGATGTGGCAGAGTTGAAGATGCTAAGATTTTCATGGGGAGTGATGAAGAAGGACAGGATTAGGAACAATTATATTAGAGGGACCGCTCAGGTTGGACGGTTTGGGGACAAAGCAAGAGGCAAGATTGAGATGGTTTGGACATGTGTGGAAGAGAGATGCTGGGTATATTGGGAGAAGGATGCTGAATATGGAGCTGCCAGGGAAGAGGAAAAGAGGAAGGCCAAAGAGGAGGTTTATGGATGTGGTGAGAGAGGACATGCAGGTGGCTGGTATGACAGAGGAAGACGCAGAGGACAGGAAGAGATGGAAACAGATGATCCGCTGTGGCGACGCCTAACGGGAGCAGCCAAAAATAGTAGTAGTAGTAGTGTGGGGCGACACTGGGAGGAGTACAAGCGCATACAATTCAACGCAGGTGGGTATTTATAATGAGAAGACTGTGTATAGGTGTGCGCCACATGGCTTTATAGAGCTGAATATTTGTGCGCACACAATATTTTAGGATGGACTCTACGACGAGTTTTATAGATGGGGCCCCTGGAGCCTGCAGTGGATTACACCCTTTCACCAAACAGCCCTGTAATGAAATACAGCAGGGAGTGTCGTAAATACATGCAGTAAACTGCAGCACGGAGATATACTGAACATATAAAGGTGATGGATTTGAGTTTCGCAACGCACCCATGTGCCGTTTACCCTGTGAGTGTTACCAAGAATACAAGCCCCGATAGTGAACTGCGGCTTTGTAAGTCATGCGTTTACCTTTCGGTGTTTTAAGGTCAGACACAAAGCTTCATCTCTTGATGGGAGCGAGTTTGCGGGTGGAATAAAAGACAACATTCAACGAGTTTCTGTCCCCAAGACGGATGAAGCACTACCTGGGCTGACCTTCCACATTTGTTTCGGTGTTGGAAATGGTTGTTTTGTGCGTGCCTGTGTCCGTTTCTATTGCCCCTTTTCCACTACATAGTACCGGCTCGACTCGCTTCTGTGTCGTTTTCCATTACCGTACCATAACAGTACCCCCTCAGTGTAGCTGGTCGTCATAGCGACGCCTGGTTAAACTGCTGTGACGTCATCTTCAGCGCGACCATTGTAAGAACAAACAAGACGAATCCCCGTGCTACCTCCCACCCGCAGACTTTGGCCTTGTCTGCGGGTGGGCAGCCGGATGTGGGTATGTGTCCTGGTCGCTGCACTAGCGCCTCCTCTGGTCGGGGCACGCCCCAGATCGGCAGAGAGGGGGTGGAGAAGTGACCAGGATGGCTCAAAAAGAGCGGGGTAATTGGCCAGATACAATTGGGGAGAAAAAAAGGGGTAAATTGAAGAAAAAAACTCCCCCATAAACCAAAAACAAACAAACAAACAAGAACAATGGCGGACATCGAGGGGATACTGCACTTAATCCTCGACAGACCACAGCGTGGATTTTCGGCTCTCCATTTTTTTCAGTTTCAAAATGTACTTTTAAGATAACTCCGCTTCGACGGCTTCGGTATTTAAAAATGCCGGGCGATCTCACATGCGCGCATTGATGACGCAGTGACGCGTTTCTCTGACCAATCAGAGGTCTGCATTGATTTTGGTACCCGCTCCAGTTTTTTTGGAACCTCGACAAAGGCGGTACCAGAAAAGTGCTAACAGTTACCAAAATGCCGGTACTTCCCAGTAATGGAAAATGAAAAAAGGGCGAGTCGACCCGACCCGGACCATGTAGTGGAAAAGAGGCTAAAAGTGGGTGCAGCCTGCTGTTTGTAGAGTTTTTTTTTTCAATTTTCTCCTCAATTTGTATCTGGCCAATTACTCCGCTCTTTTGAGCCGTCCCGCTCGCTGCTCCGCCCCCTCTCTGCCGATCCGGGGCATCCCGACCGACCAGAGGAGGCGCTAGAGCAGCGACCAGGACACATACCCACAGCCCACTTCCCAACCGCAGACGCGGCCAATTGTGTCTGTAGGGACGCCCGACCCAGTCGGAGGTAACACGGGGATTCGACCCAGCGATCCCGTGTTGATAGGCAACGGAATAGACCGCCACGCTACCCGGGCGCCCTGCTGTTTGTACAGTTACTGTGGGAACTCGACGGCGCGGCGCGTCTGTGTCGCAGTTCGTTGACGTCACCGACTTCATCGGTGCCGTCAGCAGTTTGCGACTGACGTCATTTTGGCGACTGAGGCGAACGCGGGGTCAGCTGTGTTCCGCGTCTCCGACAGGGAGAGCGCTAAACTCCTACTCTCTGCCTCATCTGCATACATTCAAATGATTGGGAGTGACATGCTAAATTATGCTTCCACGCTTCCCCAGTGGGTGGTAATTAAAGAAAGCCACGACGCTTGCTATGTCCCAGAGAGCCTGGACAAGAATGACAGACTGAAGAACGGCGCTCAGTGGGGACGACAGAGAGAGAGAGAGTGAGTGAGTGAGTGAGAGAGAGAGAGATGGGAAAAAAAGAGGGAGAAGAGAAACAAGATAAAGATGGACAGAGCGTGTGAAATGAAATCTGAAGGGAAGACTGACAGAGGGAGAATGAAAGATGAGAGGCAGTAATTGAGACAAAGAACAAGAGTCAGGCAGATATATATCTGTTTAAATAAAGAGAGAGAGAATGAGAGACGTTGTGTCAGTCACAGAGCCGGAGGAGAGATGTTTGTGGAGCTGAAGAGATATTGAGAGGAAAGGTGAGGAGCTTTGCCTGGATCCTGCATAATGTATGCTGTCATAACTCTGCTCGACCCCGCTAGCAGGCATGCGGTGTGAATGGGGGTGGGGGGGAGCAGAGCGGCTACCTTGGTCGGGAGGCAGGATGTGAATACCTAATCAATAGCCATCAGGAGTCAGGAGAATTTACCGTCCTGTGCTGCAGGAGCCAGCCACCTCAAGGCAAGGAAGGCTCCTCCCGCGACCGGAGTGATGGAGCATGAACACTCCTTTGGCACGGGGAGCCGCTGTGATACAAATCTCCCCCATCATCACCCGGCTCTCCAAACCTCCTGCGACCATACTGCTAAACCATACGGGGCAGGTAATTAAGATTAGAGAAACTGATTACAAAATGCTAAAACTTGTAATCAGTTAGCGAACGCCAACCATATTTTGTTAAAAAAAACCACTTGAAATAAGTGATATCTTGATGTATGGCCACAGAACATGAAACCCATTCGCAATAATCACTGAAAAATGGCTGCAGGTGACTTGATCAGGCTATCGGAATTATAAAGTGCATACTGGAACACGCACAGTGAATCAAGTCCAACTGGACTCAGTCGGGTCAACACTGATTAATTTAAGACCGATGGGATTATATGAGCGGTTACAATTGGATTACATTACTGGATTACTTTACCGCTCGACTTGTTGTCGACAAATAAATTATTGATTACACAAGGCAAATTAGAATATTTCATGTCAGGGATGATATTAACTGCCTGCCCCGAGGACTTGGGGGGGATTTCAATGCAAAATGGTAGACACGGAGAGGATTATGTAGTATTATGTGTACCACGACTATGGCCACCACATGGGCGATAATTAAGAATAATTACAGAGGACGCTCTTTGTTTTGGGGTTGTTCTACATAATTCAGGATACAGAAGCGTGCCGTTAATTACCGCCGCATCACCCACTCAGATTTTCAATGACTTACTCCTCGGCTGCTGAGGTAGATAAATGTCCGCTGTATAAACCAATCAGAAGAGGGAGAGGTAAATGGATTGCGCTAATTAAGATCTCAAGAGTGATTTATGTTTGCAGTTTACATCCGGGAGTCAACACCTTGGTGCGCGCACGTCCCGGCACAAATGCACACGTGCATATAGGAACACATGCTCAAATCAACATGTGCACACACCGAGACGCCCTCTCACCCACCTGCACAGATCGAGAGAGATACGCTGCGCCCCTCCACAGAGGTCCCCTCGGCCCACTCCAGAGTGGCCTTGACGTTTATGCTGATCCTGCACGGTAACAGCAGATATTGTTCTGCACTGCCTCTTCATATTGTCTGCACTCTGCCTGGCATGGTTCACTTACTCACCGTTCCCCGGCCCGACGGCAAATAGACTGCGAGCATCCAGACTGTCCATCATGGTGGGGGAGTTTGACAGTCCTCTGACAGGCGAGGCTAAATTGATTCTTCAGCCTCGGTGTTTATTTTCGCCCGCCTGCTCGCCCACCGGTCGACTGGCCTCTCTCGCTCTCTCTCTCGCTCGTTTGCGCCATGGGCCCCCGTCCATATTGCTGTTGCTACACCAAACAACTGACACTGACGAAATAATAGAGGCACATATTATTCTGCTGCTCTGTTTTTCCAAACCTATTCTCAGGCAGCACGTAAAGTTCAGGCGGCACATAATGTGACAACTTGGTTATGAATGGTACCAAAATAGACTGGGCACGACTGGTAAAAAGGCCGGAGTGTGAATGGGTGTCTCTCCCCAGTTCATACAGGTGGTACTGCAGACTGGTCACCTATAGATAAACACACACACACACAGACGGCAGTAACACTTCCACCTACACACATCAGCATTCAAATAAGCAAACACACATGCTTAGTCCCTAATACCGTTTCCACGAATCTCACAAAACCTCCACAACAGGTGTCCGGGTACTGGTCTGTTCTGTTGCCTACCAACACGGGGATTACCGGTTTGAATCCCAATGTTACTTCCGGCTGGGTCGGGCGTCCCGACAGACACAGTTGGCCGTGTCTGAGGGTGGGAAGCCGGATGTGGGTATGTGTCTTGGTTGCTGCACTAGCGCCTCCTCTGGTCGGTCGGGGAGCCTGTTCAGGGGGGAGGGGGAACTGGGGAGGAATAGTGTGATCCTCCCACACGCTGCATCCCCCTGGTGAAACTCCTCACTGTCAGGTGAAAAGAAGTGGCTTGCGACCCCGCATGTATCGGAGGAGACATGGGGTAGTCTGCAGCCCTCCCCGGATCGGCAGAGGGGGTGGAGCAGAGACCCGGACGGCTCACAAGAGTGGGGTAATTGGCCGGATATAATTGGGGAGAGAAAAAAAAAGGGGGGGGGGCTCCAAAACAAAAGAAACACACGCACGCACACATCTACTTAATCACATATGTGCACAAACACATGTTGAGCTGAAACAATCCAGTGGACAGCCAGTCCGAAATATCGCCCAGCTCGGCCTCCCCTGCAGCACTGAGCAGAGGAGCAGTCATAATAAGATTGCCCATTCGCACCCACAGTCAACAGAGTCCCTCGTCATTCAGAACAACGGCAACAAAATCAAACCCAAGAGTCACAGTCTGAACTATCTAGCCCTGTCTCACACCCTGAACACATCCGGTCCTCATTGTCACATCACCCTGTGCTGTGTGCGGCCTTGAAACCTTGCATGTGGGTTTATCATAATTTGATAAATATTCCCCAGTGGGGGGGGGGGGGGCGGGGGGGGACTTTTGATGATTTCTGTTCCCTCATTTCTCTCATTATTCCCTTTGGTGTTGATGAGGTCAAGGTCCTGTTTTCCAAAAGGAGCCTGACCAAGAAAATGACAACATCTTTTGCTACAGAAGAACAGAGGAATGAGTTGACAGTAATGGAGCGAGAGAGAAGGGAAGACGGACATTTAGATGTGAAGAGAAGGCAATACAGTCAAGCACAACACGCCACAAATAGCGCTCTCTCCAACTTGATAGATATTGATATTTATAGAGAGCAGGAGAGGGGGAGGAAGAAACAGCGGCGTAGTTCTAAAAAAAAATCTAATTCCATTAAACATAGACAAAGCCAAGCGAAGGGAATCAAACAGCGTTTTGAACAACTGAATGGGAAAATAAGGCGCACTCCCTGGGACGTGAGGCGGCATTGGCCACTGCTCCATCGTGTTTTTGACCTTTACTCCTCAGAAACGAGAGCTGACGTTACGGAAATTGGGACTGTCCTATAACTTGTTTTTTCCGCTTCTGGTGTGGGAAGATGGCGGCGCAAATTCACGTTTGCAGCGGCCTCACCCAGTACTGTCCATGCAGTGTCTTTGTCCATGTCTAAGTTTGTGGTCTTCGTTGGATGGCTGGGAGAGCTGGCGCTGGATCTGCTGGGAGAGCTTGGCCTGCGGCGTCCTGTGGGCCCAGGAACCACGGCCCTGCCCGGAAATGCTCCTGAGCAGGTAACACCGAGGGCGGCTAACTGCTAGCCCATGCAGACCGGCAGTTCCGATAACACTGAGGGCAGTCTGGCGGTGGCCTCGCCTGGCGTTAACTGTGTTTTTGGTGTCGGTGTGTCAAGGGTGTCTGGCTGGGAGAGCTGGCGTTGGAGCCTGGTCTTCTGTGTCCGGTGGGCACAAGAACCACAGCCCTGCCTGGAGCTGTGCCCTGGGTGGGACGCTCTAAGGGCGGTCTGACAGGACGTGGAAGCGGGGCAGGCTAAGCTAACTGCTAGCCTATGCAGACCGGCAGTTCCGATAACACCGAGGGCAGTCTGGTGGCAGCCTCGCCTGGCATTAACTGTGTTTTTGGTGTCGTCGTGTGGAGTGCGGGGAGGTGTGTTGAGGGTGTCTGGCTGGGAGAGCTGGCGTTGGATCGGCTGGGGGAGCCTGGTCTGCTGCGTCCGGTGGGCCCAAGAACCACGGCTCTACCTGGAGCTGCGCCCAGTGGGGAAGCACCGAGGGCGGTCCTGTCAGACCGGTCCTGTCAGTAATGAATGTGTAGTGTGACGAATAAATGTATGAAGAATGTAACACTGTGGTAATGTCAAGAATAGATATATGGTAAGCAGTCAAAGCCAGACCATTAAACAGTTCATAGTGGTCTTGTGGACAGTGTTATATCTCCACTTTAAGTTAAAGAGAAAGACAAACAAAGGCATTTTTGTGTTTCTTAATGCAGTAAGCTCAAACTGATAGATAGTGAAAAAAACAAAACTATCACATTATAGACTTCTTTGTTTATAGACCCACTTCTGACACCATATTGTGGTTTATACTGACGAGGAGACTGGCGGGTAGTCCTTTTTATGAACTTTATTCAGGAACAAAGAACACCACTCGTGCATTGCGTGTCCTAACCGACTTCATACATACGTACATCCGCCTGAGAGCGCGCCTACTGGCCTCTCATCGTATTACCTATAGTATAGGCTCACTGCCGTATTACTCCATGTATATGTTTAAACCCCATATACTACAGTGGAAGCGGGGCAGGCTAAGCTAACTGCTAGCCCACGCAGACCGGCAGTTCCGACAGTCATCCTGGCTGGTGTTCGTTCTCTGGACAGTGATTTTTTGTTGTTGTTTAGTTTGGATATATGTGTTAGTTTGGGTATATGTGTTCTTGTAGTTTTTGGATATGTGTTTTTGTGTTAGTGTTGCACTGCTGTGGGCCGGGGGAAACGATATTTCGTTTCATTTGAGGTATGCATGTACTAAAAATAAAATGACTAATAAAGTGTTCCTGATCCCTGATAACTGTTGTTACCTTCTGCCCATTAAAGCTGTGTGTCCGTGGGGATGGAGAGGACGATCCGTCCCTGGCTCCCAGTCTCACCTGCACACCTGTTTCCTACGGCAAAATACGTTGGTTTTAACAATGTAAGTATATTTTTTACCACCCCGTCCCTCTGCCGGGATTTAAATAGAAGTTATGCTTGAATAAATCATCACAGCTTCTTGGTCGAGCTCTCGGAGATCTCTCTCAGACTTCTCCGTCTTTGTCCCGGCGGTTTGGTCCTCTTGTGTTGCTTCCAACAAAACTTTGAGATTCCTCATAATCCACCCACCCCACCCCACCCCCATCCCCTGTCTTCTGTGGTTCACACTCTACCTCCTCCTCCACTCGTGCATCCCGCCTTTTTCCCTCTCCTCTCCCTCCTGACGCTCTCCTCCGCCGTCTCATCCCGCCTTTTTACGCTCCTTCCCGCTTTCTCTTCTGTTCCTTCGAGGGTTGTGGCGGTGCGGAAAAGGGAATTCCCGCCGGCCGCCACCAACCGGCAAACAACTGCCAATATTTACCAACACCCTCGCTTGTCAGAACAGTTCTAGCTCTCGGTTTTCATCGACGTGTTGTAGTAGTAAGAACTACTGGTGAGCTGTGAAGCAGTCTCTTAAGAGGGCGACGGTCTTTCTTTTACGAGTCAGAAACCTTCCGTCTACCTTCCTTTTTCGAGGAAGGAAGTGAGGTAAGCTGGAGGGAACTGGAAATTTCCACCCCACCACCCCCTTCACCCACCCGCTTCACCCACCCCCGATCCCACACTGTCCCCCGCATGCTAACAAATTGCAGCCGCGAACCCTGACCCCCCTGGGCGCAGCATCTCTGTGAATCCGTGGGTCAACCGCCGTCGAGGCGAGACCTCATCATCTATCTATGTGTCTCTATCGTCCTCCCTTCGGGAGAAGTGTCCCCTCCATCCCCCCGACTCCCTCCCCAGCGACAGCCTCGCCTGACCCTCCGCCACCACTCACGGGAGTAAGCGTTCGTCATGCCACGCGCCAGCGATGTGCTCATGCATATTCATCGCGGCTGTAACTTAGTGCCCTTTGGGTGGGTGGATGGGGGGGGGTGCGGCGGGGGGCGGGCAGTCATTTACTGAACCGTAGGGGATTGGCCACTTCATCTTCAGGAACTGCACATGCTTTATTTAGCTGCTGCTGCTGCTGTTGGTTGTTGTGGTTGTTTGTTTTCCTCCCCCCGCCTCACACTGCAGTGATGAACCTGCATTATAAGGAGGGGCTCACTGCGTTTTGTGTGTGTGTGTGTGTGTGTGTGTGGGTGAGGATTGGGGGGGGGGGGTGTTCGTGCGTGTGCCCTGCGTGTGGTGTCAGAGGGGTGCATCTGTTGTTCATTTGCATCTAAATTGTGAGGCAGCGAGTGTGTGAACAGGAACTATGGATTATCTATGGATGAATCTGTGTGTCCAGTGCTTTAATTGTCTTTATGAACGCGTGTGTGTGTGCGTGCGCGCATGTGCATGTTTATATACCTACCTGGGTGTGTGTGTGTGCATGCTTACAGTATAGGTTCTGTGTTTCTATGTGTTTGTGTGTTTTGTCTCCCATTTACGTTTGTGTGTGTGTGTGCGTGTGCGTGTGTGTGCATGTCTATAGTTTGTTGTGTACTGCTGCTGAGTGGCGAGGCTGAATACCAGGCAGAGAGAAAGAGAAGTAGATGAATCACTTCCCACAGGCTCCGACACGGAGTAATAACACCACAGATACACAGCGGCCATCCAGGTTTGTGCAGGGCACCGCTAACTCACTCATGCCACCAGCCTCCCCGCATGCCCGCTGGCATCACACATTTATCACTTCTCACCATTTTATAGTGTGTTGACAGCACAGCCTGCCAAATAATTAAAAACAACAACAACGACGACGACAACTTGGCTTTGACAAGGCAACAAAACAGGAAAAGAGAAATAGACGAGGCTTAACGTTTAGTTCGCAAGCCATTTAGAAAGACGGGGCTTGGATGGAAACACTTCAAACAAGTAGTGTACCCTGCAACCCACTACCCCCCCACCACCACCACCACCCCACCCCAAACAAGCGTGACTACACGCACACACACACACACACACAACTTTCTGTTTTGCCCTGCCCTGCTTCTCCTCACGTGCATGGCGCCGCATCCCAGGGTTCCTTGCTCCGAGTGTGCAGCGCTGGTGTCTTGGGTGCACAGTGCCAGTGTGTTGTGGTGTTTTGCTTCTGCCCTACTTTTAACACATTAGACCGCTGTACCAGTACCAGTATCTCTTTCCCAGTCTCTCTCGTTCTCTCTGCACATCTCAGTATCTCTCTCTCCCTATCCCCCCCCCCTCACCACCCCCCCCCCCCTCACCCACAGAGTTGTAAGCAGTCTCGGCGGAATTGCTTGCAGATGCGGTGCGTGGCCCGGCAGTGTGTGTGTGTGTGTGTGTGTGCACGTGCCTGAGTGCACTCAAGATGTGCCGTTTCCCCCCCCCCCCCAATGTGGACAATTGCCGACACCGTGTATCGGCTCCCCTCCCCCCCCTCCCGAGTCCGTTCCTGTCGGAGTTTCCTATAGCGCCGTCCCTCGATGCTCCAGAAACAGAAGTACCGTGAATGCAATCTCGTCCGGGTCCACAGCTCAATGGAGCAGTAATGACAGCACTTACGCCAATTACAGACTAGCAGAAAAGACGGGGACAATGGCAGTTCCCGTGCAGTCCTCCCACCTGGACTCATTTCGAGTCAGCATCTCCAGACTTCTGAAGCAATTTATATTCATGAACGATATGCTAATTGCGCGTTTCTGCGCGATATATATGAAGTCGTGTACGTTCGAATCCGTTGCACTAGAACGTGTCTCTCCCCCTTCCAGCGCCCCTGTGTGAGTCAGCAGACCATTGGACTCCTTCCCTCTTAAGTCCCCCTTTTTTCTCTACGCGGCCCGAAGCAACCACGTCCTTTTTTTTCTTTTTTGTCTCTCCGCCTGGCCTGGCCTGGCCTCTTTCCTCCCTTTGTCATCTCTCATCTCTCCTCTCACAGACTCCCCCACCACCTCCCCCGGCCGTGCCGTAAATTGGACAGCAAGCAATTAAATGAGTTGTCTGAGGACAAGCTGACAGCAATTACAAGGTGTGTAGGAATTCATGTTGAGACGTGACACCCCGTGTTTTCCTCTCCCAGACGGGATGTCTCTCTCGCTCTCTCTGTCTGTCTGTCTGTCTGTCCGTCTCTCTCTGTCTCTCTCTGTCTCTATCTCGTCTCTCCCTCCCTCTCTCTCTCTCTCTGACTCTCTCTCGTGCGCTCTGTCTCTCTCTCTCTCTCTCTCTCTCTCTCTCTCTCTCTCTCTCTCTCTCTCTGTATCTCTCTCTGTTTTGCACTGCTGGAGAATATAACGACTTGAGGAGAGAGAGAATGAGAAAAACACAAAGAGAGAGAGAGAGAGAGCAAGAGAGAGGGTGACTGATGAAGACGGACAGCGAAAGAATCGGATGTAAGAGAGGAGAAAAGGGAAAAAAGGCTAGAAGGTGTTGTAAAAGATAGATGAGGTACAAGAGAGAGGTAGGATATCAACACAGAGACGGAGATATTTATAAAAGACGATTAGGAAAGAGAAGGAGGAACAGAGAGAGAGAGAGAAAAAGGATGGAGGGAGGGTCTAAAGAGGGATGGGGAGGGAGAGAGAGATGAAGGGAGAGCACGAGGTGGAGGGGGGAGGGGGGAGGGGAGAGAGAATAACGTAATCAAAGCCCAGTCTGCATGCACAGCGGCTTCAGTTCTCCTGTAGGTTTTCATGGAAGACCAGACAGCAGCCTCGACAACCAACTTTAGACAACCTCCCCATGCTAGTGCACGTTCCACTCCTACCTAAAACGACCACGGGCGGTCAAAATGACTGCCGGTTCTTAAACGAACACTATATTCTGTCAAGATAAATACCCAACTGAGATATTAATGCATTCAATATGTAAGTATGTCTGTTAAGAAACAACTGACACCAAAATTAGCATTTTAACAACTATAATACAATACATATTTATTTATTTATCCCCCCCTTTTTTTCTCCCCAGTTGTATCCGGCCAATTACCCCATTCTTCCAAGCCGTCCCGGTCGCTGCTCCGCCCCCTCCGTCGAGCCGGGGAGGGCTGCAGACTACCACATGCCTCCTCCGATACATGTGGAGTCACCAACTGGCTCTTTTCACATGACAGTGAGGAGTTTCGCCAGGGGGACACAGCACGTGGGAGGATCACGCTATTTCCCCCCAGTTCCCCCTCCCCCCTGAACAGGCACCCTGACCGACCAGAGGAGGCGCTAGTGCAGTGACCAGGACACATACCCACATCCGGCTTCCCGCCCACAGACACAGCCAATTGTGTCTGTAGGGACGCCCGACCAAGCCGGAGGTAACACGGGGATTCAAACCGTCTTCCCCGTGTTGGTAGGCAACGGAATAGACCGCCACGCTACCTGGACGCCCCATAATACTATTTTTAAACAATTTAAACTTGAGAGAGACATGGTCGAACTTGAATAGCGAAACTGAAAAAGCGAAAATATTACCTGAAAAACACATATTGCTAATCTAACAAGCATAACGAGGCCTATAAAACCTGAAATGTAGAAAAAGGAATGAAAATAACCACTGAAACAGTCACAAACAACGACCGGAACTTAAAAACTACTAGAACGACCATGAGCGGTCCAAATGACTGCCACCGTTTTTAAACTCTATATTCTGTCAAGTAAATACCCAATTAGGATATTAATACATTACATGTTAGTATGTCCGTTAGGAAATGACCGACACCAAAATTAACATTTTAGCAACTTAAATACTATTTTTAAACAATTAAAAATGGCCGCTGTCCAACGCCTGTAAATACTGCAACGCCTCGGTGGGAGTCATGGTGCGTCTGTACGGCGTTTGTACCCAGACATGTTGGCCATAATCAAAACTCAAGTTTAGACCATTACTCTGCACTGGAGCACGCTAGTGAGTTTCTAGGACAGAGCGATGAACTTTGGGAAGGAAACGATGCGACCAACACACGTCATAAATAGTGACATGATGCACACGATGACGCGCAAATTACGAGCGGCCATTTTGACCGCTCATGGTCGTTTTAGGTAGATCTTATAACTTTTTTGCGTGCAATTGATCTAAATTTCATTTTAATGCAAACATGTGCAATTTTAGGAGCATTCAGGGAGCGGCAGGTCTATCTGGGGTTTTTTTTCCACCGTCAAATTGACGGCCTTGGTCGTTCTAGTGTAAAGGAAACACACAAACAAATGCACATATAGAAGTGTGTGTGTGTGTTATGACCATCTGCTGTGAAGGAGATGGGGATGTTTGAGTGCAGTTAAGCAAATTTAACAAACACCGCTACACCCCCGGATAACTGAAGTGTGTGTTTCTTTTGGAGGCTAATTGTCCGCTGGGGTTTCTCACAGTGGGAGACGCCTGTGATGGACTCAGGCCGACTCTGAAGGCCTCATCCTTTGTCTCTGTGGATGCGGTTCGAACTGATCCGCGCTGCCCTCCACCGACTGGCCTTCGTTAAGACTGTGGAAGTCTCTTATGTTATCTTCTGAAAGGAAGAAGGGGGAAAAATATTCTCTGCCCCCCCCCCCCAACCAAAACTTGCGAATGCACTCCTTTGTCCGTCGCCGCTTCATTAATATTTCTATTATCATCTCAATAAAAGGTAAGACGAGCCATTAAAGAATGGCCACCCGAACCCTGGTAGGCACTGCTTTCCAATCTGAGACCCCTCAAAAGGTCATCGGAGCTAACTGATAGTTGTTTTCTGTCCATTTGGGGCCGAGACAAAGACCCCCTAATGCCTTCATTATCATGTAAATCACGTTTGCCTTTTAATTCCAGTAAAAGCACCAAAGTCAGTGGTTCATTATCACTGCCCTTGTGGCCACAGTCAACAACCGGTGAACCCAAGGCTGAGTCCTGGCCGGCATGTCATGAGGAGACGCACACATGCTGAAAGGCCATCGTTAACAAGCCCGGACCTGCGCACATACCCAAACTGATATATTCACACTTTACACACAAATATACACACACGCACACATGCACACACGGTGGGAGCGGGGGGGGGGGGGGCATCATGACCACCGCTATGTAAATTCAGCATCAGATAACCAATCCCCAAACACATATTACCATGTGTGCGCTGGCACACGCTCCCTTTTTAAAGGACTTTAAATGAGTCAACTGCTGAATAAAACATCAGGGGCACGGTCTACGGACACTTCTGGAAACACAACAGCACCAGCTCTGCCTCCCAGCCTGGCAACAGCAAACACAAGGGACACACACAGACATGCACAGTTTCACATTGACGCACACAGACGCGCACAGACACACACACAGACATGCAGACACATACACACACACACAGACATGCACACACACACACACACACAGACATGCAGACACACACACACACACACACACAGACACACACACATGCAGACACATACACACACACACACACACACACACACACACACACGCACATACAGTTTGTGTTCTGTGAAGTGCAGCGCATACAAAGGACTATTCTACCCAAAGCTGTGAATATATGCCTTAATACATACATTGACAAAGATAAGCTTTCAATCATATTCCAACACACAGGCTCGGACACCATCACAGTTATCCTACTGAAAGTGAACAATTGGTGGAGGCAGATTTGATTTAATCCGGTAGGCAGATTTAATACAGAAGTCCTTACCCTGTGGCTGCAAAGCCTTCATCTCATCCCTACATATCCACACAGCACCCTCATTTAATGTGTGTTTTTCAGAGTGTGCGTTTGTGTGTGCGACCATGCTGGTCAGGGTCAATTTAGCCTTGATTCATTCAATTCAAAACTGAGAGGGTTCATGATAAAAAAAAGTAACCAGAGACTAAAGATTCATCAGTTTCTTCTTTGTACGATGGATGTGAAAAATGACTTTAGGGCAAAAGCTGTGTGGTCTTTGAGAAAATTCCCTGTCTGAATGGAATTTTAAAGTAAACCAGTGACCAGAGCTGGGATGAAAAGCCTTTCAAGTCCCGACATAAAATCTGTAATCAATCCATGAACGGTTGGTATGGAAATTGAACAATGACATGGTCCTGTGGGTTCAAGAGCATTTAGCCGATGCCGTAACCGGGAGTATCTTCTGATGAATGAACAGAAACACGTGGTGTCTTGCTCAGGGTCTCTGGAGGAGTGATGACTAACGATGAGTATAACTGGCCTTTGTGATTGACCCTCTGGTTATCTCTATTCACTACAGACCACCCTGCCAATGTCACACTTCCACACTTTAAGATCCTACTGACTCATTTATGTGTTTTCAAAATGTTAACTTTGAAAGTTAACTTACACAATATGCCATCCGGTCCTTGAATAATCAAAGTGAGAGCTGTGTCCGGATTCTCGGCACAAAGTCAAACACGTTTTCGGTGGGTGTCGGACTCTGCCAAGGTTGTCCTTTGTCTCCGATTCTGTTTGTGATATTCATGGACAGGATCTCAAGGTGCAGTCACAATGAGGAGTGTGTCCATTTTGGGAACCTCAGAATTGCATCTGATGATGATGTGGTTTTGTTGGCTTCATCAGAACACGACCTCCAGCACGCACTGGGGCACTTTGCAGCTGAGGGTGAAATGGCTGGGATGAGAGTCAGCACCTCCAAGTCCTAGGCCATGGTTCTCTACTGGAAAATGGTTGATTGCTCCCTCCTGGTTGGGGATGAGTTGCTGCCTCAAGTGAAGGAGTTCAAGTATCTTGAGGTCTTGTTCACGAATGAGGGTAGGATGGAGCGGGAGGTTGACAGGCGGATTGGTGCAGCATCAGCAGTAATGCGGACGTTGTACCGGACCGTTGTAGTGGAGAGAGAGCTGGGCCGGAAGGCAAAACTCCCAATTTACCAGTCAATCGTCGTTCCAACCCTCACCTATGGTCACGAGCTTTAGGTAGTGACCAAAAGGGTGAGATCGCGGTACAAGCGACTGAAATGAGTTTCCTCCATAGGGTGTCTGGGCTCAGCCTTAGAGATAGGGTGAGGAGCTTGGACATCCGGAGGTAGCTCAGAGTAGAGGCGCTGCTCCTTCGCATCGAAAGGAGCCAGTTGAGGTGGTTCAGGCATCTGATTAGGATGCCTCCTGGGCGCCTCCTTTTAGAGGTTTTCTGGGGATGTCCAACTGGGAGGTGACCCCAGGGTAGACCCAGAACTTGCTGGAGGGACTACATGTCCAATCTGGCTTGGGAACGTCTTGGAATTCCCCAGGGGGAGCTGGAGGGCGATGCTGGGGAAAAGGACATCTGGAGTGCCCTATTTAGCTTGCTGCCTTCGTGACCCGACCCGGAAAAGCGGCTGATGATTAAAGATGAGAGAAAAGTTAACTTCTCAGGGGATCACATTTCACCTAACAGTAGTCACACGGATGGATGGATGGATGTGTATGTACGTATATATCTGTGTGTGTCATACACAGAAACAACTTGGATCCTATATTTACCAAAGGGGAATTAGGGTCCAGCCACACCAGCATCTATGATGGTGATATTTTGCATCAAAATCAATTCATTTGAATGGAATCATTATGATCAGTGGTTATGCTGTGAAATAAATTTGCGTGATGCCTACACATAAAATTCAGCCTTTGTTAATGTTGACATGCGAATTCATGCTGTCCACCAATAGCAAGACAACTTAGTGTCGACCTTCGACGGGGCGATCCCAAAATGGAGGAAGCCAGCTTTTTAGCAGTGTCCCTCACATCATCCAATTTTATATGATCGTGCTCTGCCAGAATGTAAATTGCTCAACAAAAAATATGCAGGATGGTTTATACATAGGCACTTGTGGAGCAGGAATAGATGGTAGCAATATATTTAATTGAAATTCATTATTTTCAGCATTTTTGGTCGTCAAACTTCTGGTACTGCAAGGACATGTGAGAAGACTTCATTCTGCCAATTACTGGTGTGACTTGGGACTGAAGCTGCCAGGAGAGAGAGAGAGAGAGAGAGAGAGGGAAACACAGGGAGAAGCAAGAGAGAGAGCAAGAGCGCATGTGGGGGGGGGGGGCAAGAGCGCAACAGGGGAAGGGATGAGGCCATGAAGATAGATGGCAAGTGATTTTGCAGAAGGTTGAGAGAGAGAAAGAGGAAGAGAAACAATGGACTATCAAGAGAAACAGAAGGAGAAAGAGAGATAGGGAGAGATAGGAGGCTGAGTGGCACGCGAGAGAGTAAAGGAGTAGATAAGGACTTCCGGTATGGCGACCGAGTGAAGCAGACGCAGAGAGCAGCTCCCGAGCGATTTCGTAAATCCTTATGATTTACAACAGTAAATCTGGAATTTATTCAGTGTTGCAGGAACGGGCTACAATACAAATTTTTAACGATGTCTGGCAAAAATAAGACCAGCGCCCAGAGAGGAAAAACTATGATCACGGGCCCTACCACACCTCCAGAGCCTAAGCTAACAACGGCTACCGCAGAAGTAGCCAACTCCGCTCTGACCATCGCCGACCTGACAGTTGAACTGGAGAAGAATAGAGCAGCGATTTCTGCCGAAATACAAGCCTCACTGTCTCCTCCTCAAGCGACCTTAAATGCAGTTCGAATCAAGGTGGAGAATTTGGGCTGTCGTATGATTACAATGGATACTGCCCTCTCCGACCATAGCGACAGGCTAACCAGCATTGAAACGCAGCTGAAACAACTCCAAACTGAAAACCTTCATCTTAAACACAAGACAGAAGACCTTGAAAATCGCCCTTGTCGGAACAACGTCAGAGTAGCTGGACTACCCGAAGGTTACGAGGAAAGTTTGGCCACAGATTTTAAGTCTACATTTTGCAAGATGAGTCGTTCACCTCACCACCAGAGCATGAAATGGCACACCGCACGTTGAGAGCAAAACCAGGGGAAGGAGAACAGCCCCGACCCGTGATCATTCGCTTTCCACGCTACAAACAGAGGGACCAGGTACTTGCCCTAGCGAGAAAACGAGGGCCACTTGTATATCAGGGTCAAATGATCTTTATTTTTCCAGACATGAGCAGCGAGCTGGCCAGGAAGCGCGCCACATTCCTCACAATCAACTCCAAACTCTACAAGAGAGGTGTTAAGTTCATGCTCCGCCATCCAGCTGTACTTACACTAACACACCAGGGCGTGGCGCACAAGTTTCACACCGCAGAAGAAGCTGAAATGTTCTACAACCAACACCTGGCGAATTGATATGAGTGAATAAGCTGGTAACGTACACGGCTCCTGAAATACTGCCGAGGCTTTCCTATTCGGTCCGGGCCAGGCATCAGTTATATAAGCAATTAAATAATTCCAGGTGTCACTGCAGGCGGCTGATTTGGCTACCGTGCACCCTCAGCCCTTTTTTGAAATGTGATTATTTCCACCCAGCTAAAGTTCCTCGTTATAACACTAACGTTTGATTTTGGATTGTGCACCTCTGCCATTGGAATATGGACTAAACGTTAATTCCGGACACTACGATTGGACTTTTTCACCACTGCCGCGATCGCCATGATATCGGCTTCCTCAAACCAAGTACACGAAAAACGGGAGTCTCTTCGGACAACTACGCCACCCACTGAACATAGAAGTCTACTTCAGACTTTTCTTTTTTCAAACTGCAGTCATCTCAAAATCAGAACCTGCTTCTGAAACGGCGTTGACACTTCAAGGTAATGGTGTGGAGTTTGTGTGTGTTTGCTTGTATATAGTTGCATGTGCATATGTACGTATGGGTATGTACATGTGGACGTGCACACATATACATACACTAGGCTATTTTTTCTGGCATTTTTTGCACTACTCTGCTCTGCTCCTGTTTTAGTTCTAAATCTGTTGGTGTGTGTTTACAGTACATATGCAAGCTCGGTAGTGCTCTCTGTTTTAAGGTGTTACGTCCCTCGGTCTGGAGAGGGTGCAACAATTAGTGTACTGGGTAACAGTGAGGTGAGGGTGCAACACAGACATACACGTTTAAATATAAACATTTATTGACACCATGACAGGACAAGGGAACCGAACGGTTGCCAAAACAATAAACTACTAACAAAAGTAACGCACCCTTGACAGTGCTGAAAAGCACCAAACCTAAAAGACAGAAGGTGGCAACTGCTCCCAACAGGAGGTAAGCTACGTGATGGGGTGTTTGCCCATGAGCATCTTACCTTGATCCCTTTGCCCAAAAGAACTAAACAAATTAAGGGCTAAACATAACTCAAAAATACTCAGGATTTAAACAATGCCAAACTTAACCAAAAACTGGCCAGACATTACAAACAAAGTAGCTACAGAGACAAAGACATCAACACAAAGTAGCTACATCACACAAACTAAAATCACACAAACTAAACTAGCTGGCCGGGGAACTGAAAACAAGTGGGGGTTTAAATGGGAGACTGCACAGCTGATGGAAATTGGATAATTTGTTGACCGGTTGATTAGGTGATGGAGAACCCGGCGGATACCTGAATGTAGTCAGAGTGAGGGTTAGATACAAAAAGGCAACACAAAACAACTATATGGACACGGACACGCCCGTGGCCGCAACATAAGGATAGAGGAATAAGAAGGATAGTGCTTTCATTTAGTTATTCCGGAGGTTAATAAATAGTTCTGTCTGCAGCTCATCATAGGTGGGAAGATGAGCATAGATACGGGGGGGGGGTATGGGGGGGTATGTTTTTGTTTTGCTTGTTTTTTTTTGTTATTTTGTCCCCCCCCCTTTTTTTCTTCTCCCCCATTACCTGTTTTTGCAATCGGATTGGCATATGTCTGTCACTCTTCTTGCTGCAGTACCTTACTGGGTTTGCATGTATGCCTGATGACTTCTCAACTGAACCAAGTCACCGTATCCCATTATCATTTGACTTTCAGAGATTGTTATGACGAATAACCCAAGCAGTTTGGTGAGAGTAAGAGGCTCCATCAAAATTATCTCGTGGAACGTAGGGGGCCTGAATGGACCTGTGAAGCGTGCTAGAGTATTTTCTCACCTGAAACATTTAAACACAGACATCACATTCTTACAAGAAGCACACTTGCGTACAATAGACCACCAATGACTTAGCAGACCCTGGATAGGTCATATTTTTCACTCTACATTCAACCTTAAAACGAGAGGCACAGCCATCTTGATTAATAAAAATGTAAATTTTATTCCCTCTAACATTATCTGTGACCCTAACGGGTGATATATTATAGTAACTGGCTCCCTTTATCAAACCCTGGTTGTTTTTGTCTTTGTGTATGCCCCAAATTGGGATGATGTAGATTTTATGAAGAAACTTATATCGGCACTTCCTGATTTACACACAAGCTAATATTTGGAGGAGACATTAATTGTGTGATGGATCCCAGTCTACACAGATCTAGCTCTAGAACAGTTACACCTTCCAAGATGTCGCAAGCGCTGGCTACCTTTATGGATCAGTGCGGCTGCGTCGACCCCTGGAGATTCTCTCATCCAACTGATAGGCACTATTCTTTTTCTTCACATGTCCATAATTCTTACTCCCGTATAGATTTTTTTTAATAGATAAGACACTTCTTCCCACAGTAACCTCAGTTGAACACTCCTCTATAGTTAATTCTGACCACTCCCCTGTGATACTTGTCTTGAGCCTTGAAAACCATCATAGAGAGAGTCACTTCTGGAGATTGGAGTCCACGTTTCTGTCTGATGCTAAATTTTGTAATCTTATCACCCAGTCTATTGACCTCTTTGTGGAGACTAACAAAACTGACGATACCAGTCCATCTTTACTATGGGAAACCCTGAAGGCATTCCTTAGGGGCGAGATAATTTCATATACTGCTCACCATAATAAGGTACGAAAGAGACGACAACATGAGCTTACAGAGGCAATAGCTAATCTAGACCGCCGATGTTCCATTTCACCATCTCCTGAACTGTTCAAGGAGAGACTTGCTCTCCAAACTGAATCCAATCTTTTGTCCACAAAAGATGCAGAGAAGATGCTGCTTAAAGCTCGGGGAACATTGTACAAACATGGGGATAAGGCAGGGCGCCTTCTCGCACATCAATTGAAGGGGAGGATGGCATCACAGCAAATTTCTCAAATAACCAATAACGCAGGTTCACTGACATCTAACCCCTCTGAAATTAATGAGACTTTCAGATCCCATTATTCTGATCTATACAAATCTGACTCACCTGATGATGCTGACATGTTACATTTCTTTAATGGGCTCAATATTACTAAATTAACGCCGGAAAAACACAACAACCTGGAGACACCTCTAAATCTAAACGAAATTATAGATGCCATCAAGTCAATGCAAAGGGGGAAATCCCCAGGATTGGACGGCTATCCTGCGGAATTCTATAAGAAGTTTTCCAATCAGTTCGCACCTTTGCTTTTGGAGATGTTCGAGGACTTTCTCCAAAAAGGCACACTACCACCAACACTTACCAAAGCCTCTATTTCACTGATCCTTAAAAAGGACAAAGATCCCAATTCATGCTCTTCTTATCGACCTATTTTGCTTCTTAATGTTGACGAAAAGTTACTTGCTTAAGTCCTTGCAGCGAGAATCGAGACTATTTTGCCCTCTATAATTTCAATTGACCAAACAGGATTTATTAAAAACCATCACTCCTTCGTAAACATACAGAGACTTCTTAACATCATTCAGTCCACAGCCCCTCTGTCTAATCCTGACGTGGTTATATCTCTCGTTGCAGAAAAAGTTTTTGATCAAGTTGAGTGGAGCCATCTGTTCTTCACATTAAAGCAGTTTGGGTTCGGAGAGAAATTCACATCCTGGATATGCTTACTTTATGCTTCCCCACAGGCCTGCGTATGTACCAACAATCAGCGATCACAATTCTTTCCCCTCTCACGCGGGAAAAACCAAGGACACCGATTTCCCCCCTCCTTTTTGCCATTGTTATGAACCTCTATCAATTGCTCTTAAGACTGACTGGTCTACAACATTTTTTTTTTCTTGCATGGACTTTGGAAGCTGTTTTTGGCTACTTTTGAGCTGCTGAATCCAAATCTGAGCTCAGATTTGCTCTATCGCGTCAAGTTTTTGTGCTATCTGTATGCTCCTTATTCAGGATTTTACAAAAGTTGACCATCTAGTCTGGCAATCTTGGTGGGGATAAATAATGACTCCTATTCATTTCCTAAGTAATGTCATGCTAGGCTGAGTGTTTATTTGTCATATCTTTGAAATAAATGTATTTTATCATGCAATATCACATGTATTCTATAAATATATTGCTTTTTCATCACAAATGACATTTTTTACTACTGTTTTTACTAGCGCTTCTTGCTGGGATCCCAGTCAAAAGCAGCTACCCTATGCAATTTTAAGAGATGGAACTATTTATTTAGTTCATGTTTGCATGGGTCCTAATTTAAAGTGTCACATAAGGGGGTGGGGGGGATGTCAGTCATTTTGAAGGAGTCAGCCACAGATGCAGCAGACATTTCCCCGAGTGCTGTCAACAAACATAAATCCTGCTCTTCCTAAGGTAAGCTGATGTTTAAAATCAGAAATACAATACATAATTCCATGTTAAACAGTTTCATAAGTCCTGAATCAAGTGTTTATACTATATTATATATCATAACACTGTAAAATAGAGTGTGACGCATACAGTATGGTTGACATGGTCAGAGCATGATCAGAGCATGATCAGAGCAGGTGCTGGTCTTGAGTGTGGGGAAAAAACACAAATGTATCATTTTTGAGGGTGCAGAGGAGGAGGGGGGTACTGTTTGCAAGAAGAAGGAGTTTAATGGAAAATTAATTGAAAAGTAAATTAATTGGGGTCATTTTGACCCCAGTTGTGTAGTAACGGGGGTATGAATATGTTATGCATTAAAGGGTTAAAATTATTTTACAAATGTTCTAAGTCTTTGTTTATGTTTTGCTCTGTGAAGACTACCTAATCTGCTGTTAAGAATCTGCTGTTTATACCGGTAACTTACACTGTCAGCTAGCTATGTCTACACCTCCAAAGAGAAGAAAGTGCCGTAACGACCCAGATATCTTCTGTTATATCTATGGATGCTTCGCTTTAGCCCCTCAAATACGCAGCATCACTACATTCGTCAAGAGAGAGTACCGTGCTTACTTTAAAGTACTGCTTGGTGACCAGGACAAACACTGGGCCCCTCATAAAGTATGCACGACTTGTGTCGAAACTCAGATCATGGTCTCAAGGAAAAAATGCTAAACTCAAGTTTGGTGTGCCGATGGTTTGGAGAGAATCAAAAAACCACCTAGATGACTGCTACTTCTGCATTGTAAATGTCAAAGGATTCAATAAGAAAAACAAGCAATACATGAAATACCCTAGCATACCCTCTGCTATATGGCCAGTTCCTCATTGTGACGAAATACCTGTACCTATTTTTACCGAGCTCACAGAGATTGATGAGGAAGCACTTACTTCATCCACATCTTTATCCGTTGATGATGACAAAGAAGCAGACGCAGAGTACAAGCCATTGCATTCATTTTTTGATCGACCTTCACTGTATAGTCAGCCTGAATTGAATGATCTGATCCGAGATTTGAATTTGCCAAAACAATCTGCTGAATTGTTGGCTTCCAGGCTGCAAGAGAAAAACCTTCTCAAACCTGGCACAAGCGTCTCATTTTATCGCAACAGAGAGGCACAACTGAGGAAGTATTTCCACTCTGATGGTCAACTTGTATACCGCAATGATGTTGAAGGGCTTCTTCTCACTATGGGATTGCCTGCGTGCCATTCAAGTGAGTGGAGACTCTTTACTGACAGTTCGAAAAGAAGTTTGAAATGTGTTTTACTTCACAATGGGAACATCTATGGATCCATCCCTATAGGACACCCAGTGACCTTGGAGGAGGAGTATGCAAACATCAAGGTTGTACTTGAACAACTGAAGTACCATGATCATGAATGGTTGATTTGTGTGGATTTGAAAATGGTGAACTTCCTTTTGGGGCAACAAGGAGGTTACACGAAATACCCTTGTTTCCTGTGCTACTGGGACAGTAGGGCTAAGGAGGAGCACTGGGTCAGAAAGGAATGGTCATCAAGGAATAGTTTGATACCTGGTGACAAGAACATCATTAATGAACAACTGGTTGATCGGAAAAATATCATCCTTCCACCATTGCACATCAAACTCGGTCTGATGAAGCAGTTTGTTAAAGCTCTTGATCACACTGGAGACTGATTTGGCTACATATGTTCAACCTTTCCGAGTCTTAGCGACGAGAAGAAAAAAACAGGGATATTCGACAGACCTCAGATCAGAACATTACTCAAGGACCCACACTTCGTTATGACGATGACCGCTGTCGAAGCTCGAGCATGGAATGCATTCACTAATGTGGTGCAGAATTTTCTTGGGAACAAGAAAGATGGCAACTACAGAGAGACTGTGGAGGAGCTGCTCCTTAGTCTGCGAGCGCTGGGGTGCAGAATGAGCATCAAGGTGCACTACTTGCACAGTCACCTGAGCAAGTTTCCAGATAACCTTGGAGATGTAAGCGAGGAACAGGGTGAACGTTTCCATCAAGACATTAAAGTGATGGAAGAACGTTATCAAGGTCGTTGGGACTCAAATATGATGGAAGATTACTGCTGGAGTTTGATGAGGGATGTCCCAGATGCTGTATATAAGAGATTGTCCACAAAGAGGAAGTTTACCATGTTGTAATATGATTACACCTGTGCCTTTGGATACTTACGCTTTCAAGTACCGGTACTTATTTTCTTATATTCGCAAATTTTTGCATTTAATGCTGCATTTTGAATGTCGGGAGATGTCACAAAACTGCTTTGAGCTTGAATGATGCCTTGTATTTAAGTGATGTACACCATGTTAAGGGGAACTTTTTCCGTCTATATATTAGTTTAGTGAAATTTTTAAACTTTTCATACATTAAAAATACTGAGAAAATGTGTAAAATATGTGCAAGCCAGCATGGATTAAATGTTAATGTATGATTTAATATTGTAATTGAAGTAGGTGCCTTTCATTGTAATCATTTTTGCATCTATTGATCTTCTAATGCAACAGTGTTTTTTAACCTCAAGTGTAAAATTGCTGTTTTCTCAAAAATAATGATTTTTCATAATTCAAAAACCTGATGTGATAGGTAAAAACTAATGCCAGATTTGGATTCAGCACCCAAAAGTTAGCTAAAATCCGTTGAAAAACCCCATGCAAGAAAAATTGTGTTGACCAGTTGTTTTCAGGTATCAAAAGAGGTGATGCCGAGCACAAAATGTCTGTGAATGTTATCATTAATCCAGGTCATGGTTAACCAAAGGAGTTGAATCAAGTGCAACTGGACTTGGTATATATCCGTGAAGACGTTTCGCCTCTCATCCAAGAGGCTTCCTCAGTTCGTGCCTTTCTGACTAGACCAAGCTAGTCTGACTGGCTCATGATGAGACTCAGAATTTATCCTCTAGGAGTCGTTGTCAGAGTCTCATCACCAGCCAGTCAGACTAGCTTGGTCTAGTCAGAAAGGCACGAACTGAGGAAGCCTCTTGGATGAGAGGCGAAACGTCTTCACGGATATATACCAAGTCCAGTTGCACTTGATTCAACTCCTTTGGATAGCCGAGCACAAAGTATCCTTGTATGCAGATTACCTACTCCTGTACGTTTCTGATCCAATAAGTTCCATTCCGCATATTTTAGCCACTCTCCACTCTCCACATCCACTCTCTATGTGAGGAAAATCTTACGGCTCTAACAGCAAAGGTGAAAACTGATCTGCAGAGATGGAACAGCCTACCCCTCTCCTTAGCAAGTAGAGTACAATCCATTAAAATGAACGTGCTCCCCAGATACTTATACTTATTTCAATGCCAACCTATTTTTTTACCTAAACATTTCTTTCATCAATTGGATTCAATAATTTCAAATTCTATATGGGGGGTAAAATCCAACAAATTCATAAATATTCGCGCCAGAAAGGGAGGTTACGGGGGGACTCAGTCTACCAAATTTTCAATTATATTACTGGGCTGCTGACATGCATAAAATGGCACTCTGGATCTCAGACACTGATGATAATTGGATTCGGTTAGAAGCTATCTCTTGTCATTCTTCATCCCTAAAAGCATTGGTGTGTAGCAGTCTTCCATTTAAGCCTAAACAGCACTCCTCTAACCCCATAGTAATTACCACTTTGAAAATCTGGCAACAAATTAGGCAACAATTCAGCTGGACTTCTCTGCCCCTAGCTACACCTATCTGCAACAATCAACTCTTTGAACCAGCCAAGATTGATTCGAGATTTGCCATCTGGCACAGACAAGGCCTATCCTGCCTGGGTGATCTTTATGTTGATGGCCTGTTTGCTAGCTTTGCACAATTACGTTCCACATTCAAACTTGAACATTCTGTTTAGGTATTTTCAAATTCGCAACTTTGCCAAATCCAGCACCCCAGCATTCCCACAGGCTCCACCGGCCTCAGGCATTGACCATCTTCTTGGAGTTACTGACTTGTCAAAAGGCCATATTTCTTTTATATACAATCTTTTATCAGCAACGACTCCCCCTGCTTGGCATAAGATCAAGACAAGCTGGGAGACTGAATTGGTGGGACACTGCAATATGTGCAATACACTCATCCCCCTCTTGTGCGAGGCTTAGTCTCATTCAAGTCAAAGTCCTTCATAGGATCCATTTTAGCAAAGCAAAATTATCGAAGATTTACCCAAACCTCTCTGATTTTTGTGACAGATGCTCTCAAACACCAGCAGACTTGACTCATTTGTTCTGGTCATGCCCGAGTTTGACGGAATACTGGAGGTCCTTCTTTAACCTTATATCGGAGATTTTGGAATTGAATTTGGACCCATTGCCTCAAATTGTTATCTTTGATGTCCCTGAGGAGGGAGTTAAAATGACAGCTAAACAAATTAATGTAATCTCCTTTGCCTCTTTAATTGCCCGTCGCCGTATTCTCCTCCTATGGAAAAATTGCTCTCCCCCCTCAAACATGTCCTGGCTACGGGACTTAATGTCATTTCTGAAATTGGAAAAGATCAAATTTGCTGTCCGGGGATCAGTTGAAAAATTTTACAAACACTGGCAGCCTCTTATCTCTCACTTTGAAACAATGCGCTCTATCCCATTGGACTAGAGCAGTGGATGTGTGATTTGGTTTAGACAACAGTGTGCTGTTCTGACATATGCATTTGCATGCATATACATAAAATGTATATATAGGTACATTGGGCATGCATTTATGTTGGTGGGTATGCGCGCAAATATAATAATGTGCGGGTGCATACACCTTGGACTGTGGCCTAGAGGGGTGCAGGCGGCGTTTGGGGGCAGATTGTCATGTTGATTTGGTGTATTACCAATTGTCCATACCTTTTTTTTTGTTGTTGTTATGTATGTTTTATGTATGTACAAGTATTTTGTACTTTGTCTATGCTTATTTAATTCACTAATTTATTATTATTATTATTATTATTATTGCTGTTGTTGTGGTTGTTTTTGATGTTAGCTATTAAGGGGGAGACAAGATTATCGATGTCTTCCCTGTAAAAAAAAAAAATTTGTATTGTGTGCTTTTGTTGAGATGCAAGGGTTGAGTGGGGTGGAAGGATGGGTGGGAAAAGAAAATATGAAAAATGGTGACCTGTATTCCCAGTATTGTTTGTTATTTGCTTGTTTTTCCACCAATAAAAAATGTAAAAAAAAAGTAGTAGATAAGGAGGAGGGTAAGAGGTAGGGGTGAAGTTGAATCCGAATATGGTATTCGGCAAAGCACAAATAGTGAGTTTTTATTATTTACTTTGAACAAATATTTTAAAAATTATTTGTTTTCGGGAAGAAAAAAACCCGTCATAATTCCTCATAACTGTGAGGTGGGTATTTGTGCTGCTTGTGCTGACACAACAGGAAGAAAGTAGGAGAGGGGAGAGCAACTATTTTGTTTTGATTAGGGTCGCAAATTGTAGTCACTCACTCACTCATAGACTACCTGACAGGGACGTTTATTAGGACACGCTCGCAACTGATGTATGGACACAAATGGGACAACAAATAACGTTACAGAGGTGAGGACATGCCATAGCTAGCTTTCTATACAGTTAGCTTAGTTTTACCAAGCAGCAAGCTCCGGGGCTGAAAAATGAAGCCAGTGTGGACGTGCCAAAAACTGCAGTTTCTCGAATCGCCACTTGGGGCTGGCTCCAAAAGCGAGTAAATCCCCATAGACCCCCATGCTAAAATGCCCAACTTTACAGCAGAAATAAACATGTTAACAGACTTGTACAAAAACGGTTTTGGTCTTCATAGTTAATTTTTTGTTGATGACAACTTCTGGAGATGAATTTTTATACAAGTCACCAATTTAAATTATGTTAAAGCTAGATTGCGGGACTTATAAACGAATTTTCATGACATTCAAGCCCTTGCCAAACAAGTTCACACAGTGATGATTAAGCCTATCACTGCCAGGTAAATCTACAGTGCATCCGGAAAGTATTCACACCCCTTCACTTTCTCCACATTTTGTTATGTTACAGCCTTATTCCAAAATGTATTAAATTCCTTTTTTTTCCTCATCAATCTACATACAATACCCCATAATGACAAAGTGAAAAAGGTTTTGTAGAACTTTTTGCAAATTTATTAAAAATAAAAAACTGAAATATTGCATGTACATAAGTATTCACGCCCTTTACTCAGTACTTGTTTGAAGCACCCTTGGCAGCGATTACAGCCTCAAATCTTCTTGGGTATAAAGCTACAACCTTGGCACACCTATATTTGGGGTATTTCTCCCATTCTTCTCTGCAGATCCTCTCGAGCTCTGTAAGGTTAGATGAGGCGCGTCGCTGCACATCTATTTTCAGGTCTTTCCAGAGATGTTCAATGGGGTTCAAGTCTGGGCTCTGGCTGGGCCACTCAAGGACATTCACAGACTTGTCCCGAAGCCACTCCTTTGTTGTCTTGGCTGTGTGCTTACGGCCGTTGTCGTGTTGAAAGGTAAACCTTCACCCCAGTCTGAGGTCCTGAGCGCTCTGGAGCAGGTTTTCATCAAGGATCTCTCTGTACTTTGCCCCATTCATCTTCCCTTGATCCTGACTAGTCTCCCAGTTCCTGCCGCTGAAAAACATCCCCACAGTATGATGCTGCCACCACCATGCTTCACTGTAGGGATGGTATTAGCAAGGTGATGAGAAGTGCCTGGTTTCCTCCAGACGTGACGTTTGGCATTCAGGCCAAAGAGTTCAATCTTGGTTTCATCAGACCAGAGAATCTTGTTTCTCATGGTCTGAGAGTCCTTTAGGTGCTTTCTGGCAAACTCCATGCGGGCTGTCATGTGCCTTTTACTGAGCAGAGGCTTCCGTCTGGCCACTCTACCATAAAGGCCTGATTGGTGGAGTGCTGCAGAGATGGTTGTCCTTCTGGAAGGTTCTCCCATCTCCACAGAGGAACGCTGGAGCTCTGTCAGAGTGACCATCGGGTTCTTGGTCACCTCCCTGACCAAGGCCCTTCTCCCCCGATTGCTCAGTTTGGCTGGGCGGCCAGCTCTAGGAAGAGCCCTGGTGGATCCAAACTTCTTCCATTTACGAATGATGGAGACCACTGTGCTCTTCGGAACCTTCAAAGCTGTGGAAACATTTTTTGTACCCTTTCCCAGATCTGTGCCTCGATACAATCCTGTCTCGGAGGTCCACAGACAATTCCTTTGACTTCATGGCTTGGTTTCTGCTCTGACATGCACTGTCAACAGTGGGACCTTATATAGACAGGCGTGTGCCTTTCCAAATCATGTCCAATCAATTGAATTTACGACAGGTGGACTCCAATCAAGATGTAGAAACATCTCAAGGATGGTCAGTGGAAACAGGATGAACCTGAGCTCAATTTTGAGTGTCATAGCAAAGGGTGTGAATACTTATGTACATGCAATATTTCAGTTTTTTTATTTTTAATACATTTGCAAAAATTTCTACAAAACATTTTTCACTTTGTCATTATGGGGTATTGTGTGTATATTGATGAGGAAAAAAAAGGAATTTAATCCATTTTGGAATAAGGCTGTAACATAACAAAATGTGGGGAAAGTGAAGGGGTGTGAATACTTTCTGGATGCACTGTATCTGTATTTCACAGTATACCAGAGTTTTGGGGTAATGTTCTCGCAGTGCATTCCTGTGCTGGCCCACTGGAAGTGATGCATAATGATGCATTTTAGGTCAATCAGCAATGAGTGCTTTCAGTGGCGGCTGGTGATAAAAAAAAATTGGGGGGGGGGGGTGCAATTTATCTTGGCGCAGCACACCTGACAGCCGCTTTAATGTCCACAAAGTCACAGTTATTAAGAAGGACAATGTAGCCTATAAATTTTATCAGGGCTCGTAGACGGTGGATGATTGACAATCGAGACGAGGCGTCGTGGTGGGTGTGAACATGATTGACAGCGACAAGAATTGTCCAATCACATTACATCAACAAGCCTTAAAAAAATACGCTGCCAATAAAAGTTGGAGTGTCTGGGGTGCACAGAACTGCGCCCCCATAGAAAACCTGAAGAAACCAATCAGACAGCAGCCTCAGGTCACCTACTCAGCAAAAGTTTGAGGGCTTACATAAGGTATTGTTTGGCTGCCGCCCCTCACCCAGGAAGTATATGTATTCAGACAGAAATCAACCAAATACCATTTGGAACCAGTATGTAATGGCTGCTGACAGGCGCTTACAGACTGAAAAACACTTTTATTTCATAATTATTTGCATTAAACAACTAAATATATTTAACACGTTTAAATAGATTTTCACCTTTTGACATTTGAGGTGGGGGGGGGGGGCGCCCTGTACTGACCACCCGCCACTGATCGTTTTTTTTTTGTGTTTTTTTTTTTCAGTTCAGCCGAATTGGTGGCTGTGTGGTGATACACAATTTATGATTGATTCACCAGGGGCTGCTGCTCCTTTAAGGCAGACGTTCAGAGTGCTGACGTAGGCACTGCTTAGAGTTTCCCAGGAAGTAGAGCCATGTTTGCAGCAGCCTAGCGGTGAGCTGGTTGCCACGAGAGATTGTGCTGTATCGGTGTTGTTTTGTGTGGCGAGTAAACGGAATTGACTCGACCTCTCCGTCTCCTCATTCCTGCACTCCCACAGCATATTTATTCTGGATGGAGTGCTGTATGGAAGGATATTAAAAAAAAAAATGCAGCAGCATGTTAGCCTCACAGCACACCTCTCTGTGACTGCTGCCCACAGAAAAATGCTAAAATCGACGAAACACTCAATTCTCCGTAAAATTAGTAACCGACAACACTTCACAAGTTATATTAGTTCACCTCACAATTCATGGTAAATTTGCACTCCTAAAAGAACTTTTAAAATACAAACTAGAGTCCGGGTGGTGTAGCGGTCTACCAACACGGGGATCGCCGGTTCGAATCCCCGTGTTACCTCTGGCTTGGTCGGGCGTCCCTACAGACACAATTGGCCGTGTCTGCGGGTGGGAAGCTGGATGGGGGTATGTGTCCTGGTCGCAGCACTAGCGCCTCCTCTGGTTGGTCGGGGCACCTGTTCGGGGGGGAGGGGGAACTGGGGGGAATAGCGTGATCCTCCCACGCGCTACGTCCCCCTGGTGAAACTCCTCAGTCAGGTGAAAAGAAGCAGCTGGCGACTCCACATGTATCGGAGGAGATATGTGGTAGTCTGCAGCCCTCCCCGGATCGGCAGAGGGGGTGGAGCAGCGACGGGGACGGCTCAGAAGAGTGGGGTAATTGGCCAAGTACAATTGGGGAGAACCCCCCCCCCCAAAAAAAAAAAATACAAACTACCAAGGGCACTAGACGAACACCTTCCCACAGTTGGCCATTAGCAGACTGAAGATTTTTTTTAAATTTTATTTATTATTTATCATGTTCGAAATATGTAATGACTTCTTTACATTCAAATGTTATGTTTAGTTTTGCACAGTATATAATTTGTAATTCGATTCCAAAAGGTTATTGAATTTATACTATGGTAAAATAAATGTGTTAGGGATTCTGGTTTACTATTGCAAAAATTACATTTGTTATCTACATCTAAGAATTTGGAGAAATAAACGTTTGTTGGGTATATACTGTGCAAAACTTTGTTGTGGACTTCTTTGACCTTATTGCTGATACAGAATTTATAGGTAACAGCCATGCCTTCCTATTAATACCTGTAAAAATAATATCTGTAAAAATATTGTTCCAAACAGCCTTCTCTCTAGGAGTAATTTTCCTCTTTTCATAGAATTTATCATGTATGTGTTTATTTGTGCATTTAACATTGATAATGTCACTTTTATTCATCTTCAAAGTAGGTTTTATCCTCAGTGCTTCTTGAAATTGGAGATGGGAACAGCTTTCATTACATAGTTAAACTCTCTATTTGTTACAGGAAATGATTTGACAAGGAGGAATTTTTCATAACTAAGCAACAAACCGTTGTCATCAAACAAATCACTTACATAGATTATATCATTATCTGCCCAATCTTGTTTGAAAACAGATTTATTCCCAACAGTGATGTCTTAATTATTCCATATTATGACTGTCTGTGGGGGAAAATTATGTATTTAACATAATTTCCATGCCAGAAGGGCTTGTTGGTAAAAATAAGATAATTTTAAAGGCAGTTTAGTAGCGTTGAAGTTACATATTAGAAGAAAAGAAAGACCTCCCACTTTTCTAAAAAATATTGTTTGGAATAAAATACCAAATTGAGTATGGGGCTTTGATGCATTCCTTGATCCATTTTATTTTAAATGTATTATTTAAGTCAATGAAGTTCAATAACTCAAATCTACCTTCTTTCCTGGACCCTGAAAGTCTATCTTTTTTTAGGTGGTGGTGCCTATGTTTCCAAGCAAAACTAGTAAGTAAGTTGTTGATTTCTTTAGATGTTGAATCATGGACGAATAATGATAAAGCAGTGTAAACAAGTCTTGAAATACCTTCAGCCTTGGTTAAGAGGATTCTACCAAAAATAGATAAATCACATTGCAGCCACATATTCATGATAGATTTTGTCTTTTTAAGTCTAGGAAGAAAGTTGAGTTGTTGTCTGGTTAACATATCTTTTGTCACATCAATGCCTAAATATTTGACTGCTTTTTTCACTGGAATGTTACATAGCTTTCGTCATCTGTATCAGTAAGACTCAATATTTCACATTTTCCTAAGTTAAGATGCAATCCTGAAGCTCTAGAGAATTCATTGATCAGTTGTGTAGTTGGTTCAATTTGGTGTTTATCTTTCAGGAAAAGCGCTGTATCATCTGCTAGCTGGGTAATTCGAATTTCTCTCTGAAATATACATAGATAGACCATATATATCGGGACTATTCAAAATTTTTAAAGAAAGTAATTCTGCAACAATTGGAAATATAAAGGGGGAAATTGGGCAGCCCTGACGCACAGATCTGTTAACAGGAAATCTTTTTGAGGTATTGGGATAGAACATTATGTTACTACTGATTTTTTACTACTGAAATTAAATTTTCACCAAAGCCAAACAAATGTAAAGCCTTATATATAAATGGTAAATAAATAAAAGTCAAGAAATACAACGGCTGCCTGTGACTCCACATATTCTGATTAGTCAAGTAAATCTGTAATATAGTCCATCTATTTCATCCTGGAGCTGCAACAGATCTAATTTCTCATCTTCTGAAAGACATTATTTATTCATTAAAGTTTCCAATTTCTCCATAATTTCCTTTTTTTTGTATTACTAGCCCTATTAATGCCACTGCTTGGTCCCCCCATTGACCTTTCCAAAGCTTCTGTCTATATCGCAGGAATTGGTTTCTTGTAAAAAAAAAAAAACATCGTAGTTAGACGTACCCTTGAAAAGACCATACGTGCTGCCCACGTTGAAGGTCGCCCGTGGAAACAGACTCTGTACGCGTTCCTCCGCAACTACCGTGCCACGCCTCACTGCTCAACTGGTATGGCGCCTGCAGATGTGCTGTTTGGTAGGCCCCTCAGAATCAAGCTGCCTGAATCTCCTCTTCCCTTCCAGTCTCAGGGTGATGCAAAGCTACGACAAGCAGATGCAGTGGCAAAGAACAGGATGAAACACAATAGTGACAGGATGCGTCATGCTGCTCCTTTGGCTATGAAAATAGGCGACAGGGTCCTATGTCATCAAAAGAAGGAAGGGAAGCAATGCCCTGCTTACAATCCCCACCCATACAGGGTCATCGCCATCAAAGGCTCCATGGTGACAGCCAAACACAATGACCATGTCATCACCAGAAACTCATCCCACTTCAAGATCCTCCCGGTGGCTGAAAATCACCACTCTCAGCAATGTGGTTTGAAAGGCATGGACTGGACCGAAATCCCCCCTGAAATAATCCCAGAGCCCTTAGCCCCTAACCCCCCTGGGCAACAGTCACCTGCTCAGAGATACCCAGTCAGGATAAACAGGAAGACCCCCGTCATACCTCACTGACTTTAAAGTGAACTGACTAAAAGGTATAATGCAAGAGAAAGTTCGAGTTGGACTGGTTAATAGTTATTGTTAAAAAAAAATTTAAGGAAAGGAGGGTTGTAATGTCCATAAGGGTTGTAATGTAACATGTTTAGTAATGTTTCTGGTGTTGGTTTTTTATGTTTATTCTGGTCACAAGGGGGCGCTCTAGGGGGCGCTCTAAATTAAGTGTTAAGCCCGGAAGTAGGAGAGTAAAGGAGGTGTGTTAGTAGTCATGGATAGCAGGTACACTAGCAGATGTACCGTTGTCGCTATGCAGAAGTATCACTAAAGATTCCAAAATGCAGCTTCATGGTATTTGAGTTATTATTTTAAAACTTTACAGAAGCTATGGCGGAAAGACCTCAGAAGCTCCAAGAAAAATTTGTGACGCTCCAGAGAAAAAAGAAACTTAGCATTCAGAGTAGGGGTGTCGCGATACACTGGTATTGATAACGTGATATTTTAAAAAAAATTGAAATATTGATATGTTAATAATACACGATACTACTACTACTACTACTACTACTACTTTCGGCTGCTCCCGTTAGGGGTCGCCACAGCGGATCATCCGTTTCCATCTCTTCCTGTCCTCTGCATCTTCCTCTGTCACACCAGCCACCTGCATGTCCTCCCTCATCACTTCCATAAACCTCCTCTTTGGCCTTCCTCTTCTCCTCTTCCCTGGCAGCTCCATATTCAGCATCCTTCTCTCAATATACCCAGCATCTCTCCTCCACACATGTCCAAACCATCTCAATCTTGCCTCAGTCTTGCTTGTGTGTGTGTAATAATACACATGATAATATCGTGTAAATAATCCAGCGCCTCTTAAATAATTTTTGTTTCTCGTTCTTAATTTGTCTCCGTACTAGTGTGGCAATCGCCCAAATTATGTTGTTATAAATAATAAGAAATATGTTTCTGGCTATCAGTCTGTTTTCACTCACCTCCACACCCCCCCACCAGTCCTGTCAACCAGTGATATCACTCTGATATATCTGCTCGGACCGACTGGCCCCTCATATTCCTTAATGATGAGTCGCACAAATCAATATGGCGACTGACGCCGGTGAGTAAAAAGAGCAGGGAGACGATAGACCTCCACTTTGTCAGTCTACCCAGGCCTTTGTGCCGTGTTAAGTCTGCATTTGTTATATCTTGGCATGTGTGTCCCCATGAAAAATCATCCCTTATCATCTCAAGGACTCCGTCGAGGATCCGACAGCTAAACATCTCCGGAGACTCGACAGCAGCTTAACAATCACTCACCGTAACCGTGAGTTGGCGAAAGCCGGGTGACCTTTTTTCTCCTGACTAAAGCTTTGGGGTTTCGTGGATTTCTGCTGTTGGGAATACTTCCTTGTTTTGAGTTTTATTTGTTGGATAACGAGGAAATCCCTAAGAGGAGTATATTTACTCTATAAACTGAACTGAATTATATGGAAGTTTTTTCTTTCCCCTTTTGCTCTAATATAACCCTTGAAAAACGACAGATGGTGTGGTTAAGTTTATTTAAATTGATATTTCCCTGCCTTGCAATTAATTCTGAATTAATTTGTGTTGTAAAAGAATAACCAGGGGTCATGTGTATTCTGAATGCATGTGTCCTTAGTGGGATTTGACTCAGACTGGTTTAAACTTGGTCAAATGCTACAACAGCTAGCTACTACCACCGTGTGTGGCTACTACTGCCATGCAAAATCATGCCATGAAAAATGGAAAGAGGAAAACAATGATGTGAGGACATGGTCAGTGGAAATTAAATCACAGTATATCAGAGGAAAACAATGATGTAAGGACATGGTCAGTGGAAATTAAATCGCAGTATATCAAAGTGGTTAGTTGTCACCCTGTGGTCTCACACACAAACACTCTGTCCCCTGCTCCCTGTAAGGGATTTTGTTTCAGTTGACACTATTGACGGCAAATGTTCGGCCTTTTGTTATCGCTTCATCTGGTTGCCTTTTTACTACCTACTACGTGTAACTGTTCTTTTTTTTGTATGGGTGGCATGGTGGCCCAGTGGTTAGCACTGTTGCCTCACAGCAAGAAGGTCCTGGGTTCGAACCCCAGGCCGGCCCAGGTCCTTTCTGTGTGGAGTTTACATGTTCTCCCCGTGGCTGCATGGGCTCCTCCGAGCGCTCCGGTTTCCTCCCTCCATCAAAAAGACATGCATGGTAGGGTTAATACTCCTGCCTGTGCCCGTGAGCAAGGCAATGGAAAGAAGAACTGGAGTTGGTCCCCGGGCGCTGCAGCTGCCCACTGCTCCTATACAATAGGATGGGCTAAATGCAGAAGACACATTTCATTGTAAGAATACAATGAGAAAATAAAGTAGTTTTCTGGCTTTCTTTTGTACAGTTATGGTTACAGACTCTCTCTCTTCACCTCCCTACACTTCTATTTTGATTCTAATTCATTTGCCAAAAAAAGAGACAAAATGCACAATAGACAAATTTAAGGACGAATTTGACTAATAAAATTAGTCAAATTCCAATCTTCTATCGATACTGCGATAATATTGTTATCATGAATTCTTTTTTCTGTGATAATCATGTAGTGAAAAACTAATATCGGGACAGCCCAGCTTCAGAGGAAGGAGTAAAGTTAAATATATAAAAAAAAAAACGATCAATGGCGAGGACAAACACGGATAATAACCACGGTACAGCTTTTCCTCACTGCAGAGTGCTGAACAAAGAGAGGTAATTACAAGAGGGAGACAAAGCTCCCACACTCGGAAGTTTTTCTTTTGCTTAAGGTGTTTTGTGTTTTGTTTAAGGCTTCAACTTACGCATAATTGCTACCTCACTTATTTTTAATACCTCACTTGTTTATACTGAATGTTTGTCCTGTTTTTATTCTTGTTTATTTTAATCATTTACCTTGTCTGGTGCTGCTGGTCTGAGAGTCCCCAAATGCAATTTCGTTGTGTGCGCACAATGACACTAAAGTCTCTTATCTTATCTTATCTTATCTTATCATTGAGAGCCTGGCCACTTTGAGTGACAGATGGGTCAGGTCCTGGCTGCAATGCATATCCATGGCACTGTGTAAATTTAAATAGCCATGAACGTGTTTTGGGGTGTTGTCTGGTCTATCCGTGTAAAAAAAATTTTGTTTGTTTTTCTTTTTCAGCGACTCTCTTAGTTACACTAATATTGTTCATGTGAAGCAGCCATTTCGAGTTGGTTTTGTTGTCTTAGCGTGGGATAAATTTGAAATGAGCTGCAGTCAACCAGGAAATGCCAAAGCAAGACTCGTGAAACTTGTATCAAGTCAAGTCATATTTTATTTGTATAGCCCGATATCACAAATTTGCAGTTGATCTATCCATGTAAAAAAAAAAAAAAAAATATATATATATATATATATATATATATATATATATATATATATATATATATATATATATATATATATATATATCAGTGTTGTAGTACTCGAGTCCAGGACTCGGATTCGAGTCTGACTCGAGTCCTGATTTTCAGGGCTCATGACTTGACTAGGACTTGAGCGCTGATAAACTTAGACTTGGACTCAGACTCGAACACTGGGGGACTCGAGACTCAACTCGAGACTCGACCTCGAGGATTAGTGACTCAACTACAACACTGATATATATATAAAACTTTGTTGAAAGTGCTCAACAAATAAGGAGCAAAGTAATCCAGTGAGTCACGTAAATTCAGTACAAGACAGCAAAAGCCTGTTTCATGCCATAAGCAATCATCAGGCGATAGCTTAAGGCATGAAACAGGCTTGTGCTGTCTCATACCGAATTTACGTGACTCACTGGATTATATATATACGTATGTATAAGTAGAGAGAGAGTGACAGAGAGAGAGAGTAATGACCACAGATGACTAGACTCACTAGCCCTTGACTAACGGGTCGGACCGTTTAGTTGACTGGTTAGCGCAGTCGCCTATGGCGAGGGCGACCCGGGTTCGCATCCGGCTGCAGCGGTTCCCGGCTGCCCCCCGAATTCACTACATTGGTGTCAGAAGTGGGATGGTGAGACTGTCAGACCACCAGGAGCACATGCACCCAGAGGCGTGAGAGAGCTGATATGCTGAACCGTGGGGACACGCTTCCCGAAGGAGGGGGGTAGTGTAACAACCACGGATGTGTAGACTCGCTAGTCCGTTTGCTAATGGTTCGGACCCTTTACTTGACTGGTTAGTGCAGTCGCCTGGGCGACCCCAGGTTTGTCTCCCGGCTGCGGTGGTTCCCCGGAGCCCCTGAATTTGCTACAATATATATCTTTTTTTTCTTTTTTTTTTAGCGAATCTCTTAGTTATACCAATATTGTTCACGTGAAGCAGCCATTTCGAGTTGGTCTTGTTGTGTGCAATAAATTTGGAATGCGACTTAGCTTGGCAGAGCCAGAATAGTCAGGTTGCCGGCAAGGTTTTGAGTGAGCATAGTGTCCTCGGTTTCTCAGTCAGATGCACCCCTCGCCCCTCCCCAGCTCTACCCTCTCATCCAAATGTGGTTACATTCGTTTTCACAAAAAAAAACAACAACAAAAAAACAGGATGGCAACAGGAAAATGCCAGACTCGAGGCTTCAAAACAATAGTCCACAAACCATTGAGTGACGTCATTGTGTCTACGTCCATTATTTTATACAGTCTATGAGTATGAAAAAAATACAGTCTATGAGTTTTACTCATGACACTTAGGATATGACCAATCCCTGGAACATAATGCTACTACCTACACACGCAGCACAGGTGCACCATGGGTCTGTACGGTTTCATGTTTGTTTTTTCACCTTAACTGGTTTGTGGAAGTAGTTTCTTATAGCGCTACTTGTCTTTTGCTTTCCTGTTGGACTGAAATGTGTGAAGCAGAGTTTATTTGATGATCAGTCAGCCTGTGTGTTACACGGTTACAGATATCACACTGGGGAAATAGAACGCTATTTATAGCTAGCAAAGTTGCTGTATCACTATTTCAACTTAGAGGACGCAGACGCCTATTATCAATGATGTTTCTTTGATATGGTGGTCAAGATGGTGCCGACTGATGGTAACACGCTACGAGTTTCTTTCTCCCTTGTATTAGTTTTTGCATTGTTAGCTTTCTTGCACATACTACATCTACAACTATCATTTATGACCATCAGACCAAATGTTCCAGACTTGTGTGCACCTCCAGTGATACCAAAAGATATTGATGACAACCCAACGGTATCTTGGAGCACCAGAGACCAACGCCGGCACAGGAGGAATGCGGAAGACGAGGCAGGGTCCTGCCTAGGCTATGTTTCACCCCACTCGAATGTTCATCCCTAGCATTTTGCAAGCTAATGTACAATCTGTTGACAACAAGCTAAATGAACTCCGCTGCCGTATTGGCTCCCAACAGAACACGAGGGATTGCTGCGTGTTCTGTCTTACTGAGACCCAGCTGACCTCGAACATCCCGGACAGGGCCATACAGCCTGACAGCTTCTCTGTGCACTAACTGGACCGCTTGTGTGAAACAACCAGCAAGGTAAAAGGTGATGGTGGGGGGGAGGGTATGTTTTCTGGTTAACAACTCATGGTGCACTGATAGAGAAGTAATCTCCCAGTCCTGTTCGCCGGTGTTGGAACAGCTTACAATCAAGTGTCGACCATTTTATCTACCAAGGGAATTCCCCTCCATCCCCTCCAAGCCAACGCTACAGTAGCTCTAGAAGAGCACTTCGGTGCAGTAAGCGCCTATGAGAATCAGTATCCGCATGCTATTTCCATTGTGGCGGGGGACTGAAATAACTGCAGCCTCAAATCAATGCTACCTTAATAATTGCAGCATGTCAGCTGTCCAACCAGGGACGACTAAGATCTTGCATTACTGCTACTCCACTATCAAGGGAGCGTACAAGTCTATTCCACGGCCTCATTTTGGGAAATCGGACCATTCATCCGTGCTTTTGCTACCTGTTTACAAGCAAACATTAAGAGCGAGAAACCCACCTTGAGGACAGTACAGTGCTGGTCAGCAGAGAATGAGTTCAACCTTCAGGGTTGTTTTGATTCAACAGACTGGTCAGTTTTTAGAAACCTTCTGAACCTGAAGGAGGTCAGGTGAATCGGCCATACTAAATTGTCCCTAGGTGTGAATGTGTGATTCAACAGACTGGTCAGTTTTTAGGAACCCTCTGAACCTGAACGAGGTCAGGTGAATTGGCCATACTAATTTGTCCCTAGGTGTGAATGTGTGTGTGTGTGTGTGTGTGTGTGTGTGTGTGTGTGTGTGTTGGCCCTGTGATGGCCTGGCGGCCTGTCCAGGGTGTCTCCCCGCCTGCCGCCCAATAACTGCTGGGATAGGCTCCAGCATCCCCGCGACCCTGAGAGCAGGATAAGTGGTTTGGATAATGGATGGCTGGATGGATGAACCTGAACGAATACGCCGATATAATTACTGTTAAATTCTGTGTGGACACCTATATTCCCACTTGTACTAGCCGCTCCTATCCGAATCAGAAACTGTAGATTAATACCGACATTCGGCTGAGACTAAAAAGAAAAGACTGCCATTTTTAAAGCTGGGGATAAGGACTTATACAAGGAAGCCAGGCACGCACTGAGGAAAGCCATCAAGCTGGGACTCATCATTCGCAGTCACTCAGGGTCGAGTATGACCATCCTCCCTCTGGGTCCTCAGGTACGTGCAGAGGCCGATCCTGAAACCACATAATAAGAGGATGCCTGCGCGTGACAGCTTTTTATGTGGAGAGGCTGATGTACCTGCAGCCACCACATGGTTCTTGGCAGGGGGTGGCCAGAGTCCAATGGCATGGAGAACCAAGACAATTGGGGACCACCCTCTGTTGCAGCCTTCATCCATCTTCACTGCCGTTATGACCTGGAGACATCTTCCACCAGTTCCGCCGTTGAGGTCTTTGTTGGCTCATGCTTCATCTGGAACCTCCCCCTATCCACCTTGGATGACCCTACCAGGAGCCAAGCTCCGGACGGCATAGCTCTTGGCATCATTGGTACACGCAAGTTTCTCCACAATGGCGAGGTGGTGATCGAGGAGAAGTAGGGACTACAAGCAATAACAGACTACAAACCCAAGCCGGGCAGTTTTACCAACACTACCACTTCACTCCCAGATGACCTAAACAGGTTCTTTGCCTACTTTTAGTGTAAATCAGGACCACCAGACAGTACACAGAACCTTGTTGGGCACTCACTCAATGAGATAACACATCAAGTGACTGAGCCTGACCTGAAGTTTTTAAATTTGTCAAAGCATGCAAAGCTTCCAGCCCAGACGGTATCCCATCTCGTGTCCTTAAGACCTAGTCTAGTCAGCTATCAAATGTTTCTACAGAAATTTTTAAACTGTCATTGTAACTATGTATGGTTCCTACATGCTTTAAGCAAACCCTTATTGTGCATGTACCCAAAAGAATCATCAGTATCCCATCTTAATGACTACAGCCCTGTTGCTTTGACCTCAGTAATAATGAAATGCTTTGACAAATTTGTTAAGATATACATAAAGCTCAACATTCCTGCCAACCTTGATCTGCTACAGTTTGCTTATCGGTCAAGCAGATGTGTTGAAGATGCTGTGTCATTGGCTCTGCATACTGTTAAAACACCTTGCAGGAATAAACACCTAAGTCAGAATGCTCTTTATTGACACTGAATTGAATGGTATTGTTTAAATTGGTGTTAAAGCTTAGGGACCTTTGTCTTTGTAATTCTATCTGTATATAGTTATATGACTTTCTGACAGGCAGACCTCAAACAGTGAGAGCAGGTACCAGCTACTCATCTAGCATAGTTCTCCACACAGAAGCACCACATGGTTGTTGCTTTAGTCCCTTACTCTACAACCTGTTTACACATGACTGTCACCAAACATCATAACAGTATAGTGAAATTTGCAGATGACACCACAGTAATTGGACTGATGAATGACAACAATGAAGATGCCTATAAGAAGGAGGTGAGGGACCTATCCATATGGTGTCAAGATAACAAACTCTCCCTAAAAGTTGAGAAAACAAAGGAGCTAATTGTTGATTTTAGGATGTCCAAAACGGTTCACACACCAGTTTACATCAAAATTGAAATTGTGAAGAACTTCAGATTTTTAGGCATTCAGATCTCAGACTCCCTCTCCCGGTCTCTAACCACCAGTTGAGTCATTAAAGAAGGCACAGCAGAGACTATACTTTCTAAGATGTCTTAAAAAAATTCAGAATGTCCAAAAAAACTCTGGTCAGTTTCTATCAGACTACAACAGGGAGCATCCTTACTCGAAGCATACTGGTGTGGTTTGGCAACCTGACTGAACAGGATCACAAACAACTGAGAAGGATAGTAAAGATGGCTCCAAAAGTCATAGGAACGGCACTGCCACAGCTTTAGGACATTTACACACACACACACACACACACACACACCATAATGGAAATCTCTGACACGCTTAAAAACACCAAGGTCAACAAAGATCTGCTACACTTACACCACACATTTCGTAGTAGAAAATGCAATTCCCTTTCTTATGGCTTCCTCTTCCTCTATTGCCATCTTCTTTGTTTTACTGGCTACAAAATCCTTTATGGTGTCTTTCAAGTTCATCTGTTTAGCAGTTCACACTCAATGACAAGTATTGCCATTATCATCGCTTATATTTAGGATGAACATGGACCCTGTGGAACCTCCCTAGCGGCTGGACCCCAATAACCCCCCCCCCCCATGGACGGCCCTGCTCAGCACAGTGCTTACAGAGCATCAGACAATTTTTACTGCCAGGCAGTCAGAATAATGAAAAGTAGGTGCCTTACATAACTTTCATTGATTTATTATGTTGTGGGATTTCTGATCTATAATTTATTGTTTCTGTTATATTTTATTATTTCCTTATATATAGTTTTAAGGGTCGAGAGAGCCAGGGCACATACATTTCCTTGAATTTGAAGGTACATGACAATAAAGTGAACTTGAACTTGTTCATTGCTGGGTTTATGAAAACCATAAACCAATATTACATGCAAGTGTTCATGATTGGCCTCCCCAAGAAGTCTATAGAGAGGCTGCAGCTAATTCAAAATTCTGCTGCCTGGCTACTGACAGAAACTAAGAGGAGCGAGCACGTCACTGCAGCCTCCCCACTCTGCACCAGCTAGCTCCCTGCATTGTTTAGAAGTGACTTCAAAGTGCTTCTGCTGGTGTTTAAAGCTCCAGGTGGGCTGGGACCAGCCCGCCTTACCAACTTGCTGACAAGTGATACGCCCTCAAGTGCACCCGGCTCCTCTGCTGCAGCTTTAGTGAGGGTTACCACCAGAGAAAGTTGGTGATGCTGCATTTACCACTTTATGCCCCTAAACTGTGAAGCATGCCACGCCAAGAAATCAGGGATGCGAGCTCAGTCACCATCTTTAAGTGCCAGTTAAAGACCCATCTCTTCAATTTAGTTTTTAATTAGCATTTTGTCCATGTTGCTTTCTTTGCTGATTTTATTATTTTATTGTAATTTCTGCAGAGCAGAGCGCATTTGAAACCGGAGTAGGGGGCATCCGGAAAGAGTATATTTGAAATTAATTACGTATGAAGGTGAGAAGACAATTTAATAGCTTTTAATAAGCATTTTATCTATGCTGTTTGTTTTTTTTGCTGCTTTAATGTATTGATTAATTATGTTTTAGTTGTTTTTAATGTCTTCCCTTTTTCTTTCTTTTGCGCTACATTATACAGCACTTTGAGCTGCATTCTAATGTATATTATAAATATATAAATATATGCTATATATATATTGCTATATAAATAAAGCTTATTATTGTTATTATTGTAATTAAAGCTCTTGTTTTGGCACTAATACAGAAGTGTAATAAAAAAAGGATTTTTATGCCTATTTTCACTTTTATTCAAATACAAATGCAAAATACAAATACAAGTACTGGGCTCTCTTCACATCCCTACCAGGAGGGACAGGGAGAGATGGATGGATTGTGGGAGAGTTAGTAGCAACGGAGGGTACAGTGGCAGGACAGGGTTGTGTGTGGTTGTGTGTGTGTGGCCATGGCTTTGTCGCTGTGTGGTGTAACGCTGGGCAGTCAGCCAGCCGCCCCCAACGCTGCCTGGGGGAGAACCAATCCAATCAGCTGTAATGGAGTCAAAGGTCACTGTTCACTCCTGCAGGATTGCAATGGCCAACTGCCTGAGCAAAGCACAGGGGCCTGGAAACACACACACACACACACAAAAGCTAACTCGTATAGCAGCTGGGGTACATCAGGATAACGTGATATGTCTGATTAGGGAGTTTGACAGAGAGACGGGGGGTATTTAATTTGTTTTCTATTATGCATGTCCATGCAAACTCCATATATATTATTCTTCATCCGCTTAAAACAGTTTATAGAAATCAGTGAAATTAAAGTTTAAAAATGTAAACAAAGCCCCATGTATCTCAGTGGGGGCAGTACATCAACTTCATTCAAATCATACCAGACTGAGCAGTACAAACATCTGATCGGTTACATACCTGTATCAGATACACACACACACACACACACACACACACACAGACTCAGAGGCGCATACATGCACATTAATACTAACTTGACCAAGGTTTGTCATTTCAAGTCAGTCAAACTGATCAATAATGAGTCACTGTTCCGGTGAGCGATGTCAAAGAGGCCACGCCCAACTCTGTTTGGCCACGCCCACTCCCAGGTGGTTTCATTTCAGTTAAGTTAGGTGAACCCTTTTCGAATGCGCTTCTTCGTGACTCGGGATTTAGGAACTGACATCTCCACATTACACACCAGTGGCGGCTGGCCAGTACGGGGCGCTGGGGTGCCGCCCCCTTCAAATATCAAGAGATGAAAATCTACTCAAACATGTTAAATATAATTTGGTTGTATAATGCAAATAATTATGAAATAAAAGTGTTTTTCAGTCTGTGGGCGCCTGTCAGCAGCCATTAAATATTGGTTCAAATGGTATCTGGTTGATTTCTGTCTGAATACATATACTTCCTGGGTGAGGGGCGCCGGCCAAATGATACCTTATGTAAGCCCTCAAACTTTTGGCAAGCAGGTGACCTGATTGGTTTCTTCAGGTTTTCCATGGGGCGCAGTTTTGTGCGCCCCAGACACTCCCACTTTTATTGGCAGTGAATTGGTATGGTTTTAACATTTTTTGATCTAATGTGATTGGACAGTTCTCGTGGCTGTCAATCATGTTCACACCCACCACCACACCTTGTCTCAACTGTCAATCATCCACCGTCTATGAACCCTGATAAAATCTATAGGCTACACTGTCCTTCTTAATAACTCTGTGACTGTGGACATTAAAGCAGCTGTCAGGTGTGCTGCGCCAAGGTAAATCGCGCCCCCCCCCCAAAACAAAACGTTTAGCACCAGCCGCCACTGTTACACACACATACACTTTACTAATACTACTAATAATAACGACAACAATAAAAACTGAATCATACGGAACAGCCAAACAAGCGATTCCTAGGAATTCCTAGTTGATATAAATGTAAGCACACATTAAGGGTTATCCAACATGCTGCTGTTCTAATGACAGTCAAGCATTATTCAAATTTCGCGGCTACAATTGTGTATCATTTTGAACAGTCAAATCATATCTACCATCTGTGAGGAAGTTAGTGAGTGAACATGTCTGAAGGCGGACGGGTGTGTGATCATTATCCTTGCCCTGCAGTCAAACTGTGGGCCACAGTGAAATATAATGCTGCCGCTGGTGCCCGGGCAGCGCCTATCTACTCTCATTCAAAGTAATGATCATTCAGCAACAGCTACACTGGGGGGGGGGGGGGGGGGAAGAAAAAAAATCATCCCATTCAAAAACAGAGCCAGAGGCGCTAGGCGGCGGGGCAGCTGGGCTCCTGCTGCTCCCATCCACGCTGCCTCTCCGGGGGCCAAGAGTCAGAGATTGCAGGGTAATTAGATATCGCATGCTGGCATGATACGTCCCATTTCTGATTAACGTCTGGTCACCCTTCCGCAGACAGCCCTCTTTATCTTTAGCTTTCGGTCAATCTCTCTCGCTCCCTCTCTCTCCCCCTCTCTTTTCTGCCGCTGTCTTGCCCCCGGAGCCTGCTCTGCATCAGGTTTGCGGTGAATCTTAGCGCGTCGCCCACGTGAAAAATGGGCGCTTTTATTGTTTTTAATTAAAAACACATTTTGCTCGATTTCCCCCTCATTACCGCACGCGGAGAGGCGGCTTTCCTCCTTTCAGTGTAACTGGGACCCCCCTCCCCCTGCTTCGAGGGGCGTCAATTTGCCGCGATTTAAAAGTACATTTTGGATTAATGGGGAGAACACACCATTAGAGGCCTTTTTATGAGGCGCTCAAGGGACGAACGGTCTTTTATTTCCAAACCGCCTTCTCATTTGGGAAGACGTGAGTCTTTCGAGTTCCTCGGCGTGGCACTAATATGGGGGGGGGGAACAAAACAAACAAGAACCCATAGTTAGCACGGTTCCAACTGACAGCTGTACCTGTCCAATTAAAACTGGGGAATTATGATGTATGAGACAGGAAACATCTCTGCCACTTAGTGTACACGCGTTTAGCATTCTGAACCGGAGGAGGCGGACATAGTTGCCCTGCCAGACGTAGCCGGGATGAAAATCAATATGTCTCAGCTTGTATTACCAGCAAAGGAGATGAAAACAGGCGGGAGAAAGTCGAAGAGAGAGGGACCCAGACAGCTCCACCAGGCAGAGAAGTGGCCTGAGCAATGAGGCAGAGAGAGAGAGAGAGAGAGAGAGAGAGAGAGAGAGAGAGAGAGAGAGAGAGAGAGAGAGAGAGAGAGAGAGAGAGAGAGAGAGAGAGAGGCGGGGGGTGGAAGGAGGGATGCGGTGCAGATAATGAACGCGTGTTGCGATTGTGGCGTAGCTGCTGGGATACACACCATGTAACTTGTGGGAAGAGGTGGTGGGCCAAGCCAGCAACACGGCTGGGAGACTTGGTCACGGGGAGAATTGTAATCTCAGAGTAAGATACTGCCACATTCAATGACCACAGATGGCTAGGCTCGCTAGCCCTTGGCTAACGGGCTGGACCCTTTAGTCGACTGGTTAACGTAGTCGCCCGTGGTGTGGTAGACCCGGGTTTGCATTCCAGCTGCCCCTTGTATTCACTACACTGGTGTCAGAAGTGGGATGTAGCGACCCGGGTTCGCATCTCGGCTGTGGCAGTTACTGGCTCCCCCCTGAATTCGCTACATCCCACTTCTGACACCACTGTAGCGAATTCAGGGGTCCGCCGGGAACCGCCGCAGCCAGGACGCGAACCCGGGTCACCTGCACCATGGGTGACTACGTTAACCAGTCGACTAAACGGTCCGACCCGTTAGCCAAGGGCTAGCGAGCCTAGTCATCCGTGATTGTTACATTGTATATACGTATAAGTTCTTATATTATCATTTGCATTTCAATATTTGAGAATGCCGGCTAATTGTGCACAACATGGCGTATTCAAGTTTCTCTCCAAAGGATGTGGTTTTCACAGAAAAAGGTATTTTTTCTACTCAACGCTTGCACGCCTGTGCTACCCGCCATCTATCACTGGAATTTGCGCGCTATCTGTGGTAAATAACAAGGAGTCTGAACATGTGGACGGTAGATGTTCTTCATGCTATGCGCACAAGTGTGCATCAATTGGACAGTTTTGCTGACGGCACGACTTTGCACGGCCCTACATTGTCAGCGCCGCCTTCTACTGCGTTTCAAGTGGTCCTACTGTAAACTGGTGGAGCGCCCTTTCTGCACTATGATGATGCAAAGTGTCCGTGGTAGAAATAAGTAGGGCTTATTATTGGACCCACAACCTTTTGTCACATTCCCTGACAAAATGCAAACAATGCTGCAATTGAATAATTACATGTTTTATCTTAAAAAATACCGACAGTGTAAATTCGTAACGTGAGAAGGTGGAGGCACTTTAATGGATGGACACACCGAGAGTGAATCTTTTACGTAAAGTACAACATTCATCAAATAAAAGCCCAAAAGCCCCAAAGCCCTGCACTAAATCAATCTAAATTCCCTCCTCTTAGGCTTTCTGCCGTCTGCAAAAAAAAAGAAGGGAAAAAAAAATCCCTTTGCAGGAGCTGAAAGCACTGGTTCAAAATACTCCCCAGGTTTAACCCACACTAGTATGCATATAATCCCCAAAGCCGGAGTTTTCCAGCGCTTTCCCCTTTACTTAAACACACAAGATAGGTATATTTCAGCAGAGAGAAATCGATGTTGAGGTTTGCCTCATTGACCCGTCGACTGATACCCGCTGCCATAAAACTGATGCATGAACGGCGCCCCATAGGCCGAGCCAGATCCATCACAATTAAGAAATCTCCTCTTTGATGATGAAACCGGGGTCATTTTCCATGGAGGTGCAGCCAAGCCCAGGACCGGGCGAGCAGGCGAGAGGGCAGCTTCGAGCACACACTGTACACATTATACTTTCCGCTCCGTTGAGAAATTATTGTAAAACTGAGTTATTAGCAGCGTAGGAAAGTCAGCTTTAAGAGCAGATGCTGACCCTCATCCATTAGCAATATGACAAGAACTTGCCAGCAATGGGAAGAACTGATTAAAACAGCTACAGAGGCCAAAAAAATATTAATCACCTCCTTTACCAAGAAAAGACATCTAGTTTGCAAATGATAGGTCACTTTATCCTGTCCGTGCTTTCTCCCGAGACCAACTAGGTATGTGCTCCGGGACGCCCTGTGCTATACGGAGAGGCTGATGTTGGATCGGCCTCATCATAGTCTATCTGCGCCCGGGGACACACTTAGTACTGAGCTGGCTAATAAGATGTTGTGTGGGCTGTGGAAAAGAGCGCAAGTCGAGGATTTCCATTTCAATATTCCCCAGAGGTGAAGATGAGCCGAGGAGGTAATCCTCAAAGGTCAAAGGTGCAGCGCAAAGGTCAAATCCCTGAAAAGCGCCGTCTTGCCACTGCTGCTTCACCAGAATGACTCAATGACAGCTGGTTCTTGGCTAGTCCCCGAGGTCAGACTGGGTCTAGTGTGTGTGTGTGTGTGTGTGTTCCTTGGGCATGTGCACGATACATGGTGATGTGTGTGCATGAGTATGTGCACTTGGGGGCATTTTTTTATTTATTTCATAACACGTGTGAAGCCAACAAAGTCCTGTATGCATGAAAAATTTCCTAGCTATTTCATCAGCAGTCTGTCCTCCAACGGTGGCCACTGGTGTGTGTTGCTGACATTTACGGCAGCTAGGGGGTACAAACCCACACGTTTCGCTGTCTACTGGGGGAAAGGTGAGCGGCTGGGATTCTTTTTGTTTCTTTTTAAATATTAATTCATTTATGCTTTCATTTATTTATTTATCTGCACAGTGCTAATTCTGTAGTTCCACCCAACCATGAACGCCAGTTAGGAGAGACGCGCAGCCTCAAGAAACAACGCCGTCCACGGCCTGCTTCAGCCTGCCAGTGACAACAGATAGCTGTGAAGTGTGTCAGTCATTATCTCCACCAGGCGGCAGCTTGCAGGGGATTACGCGTTTGGTCGCGCGCACTTGTGTGGGTGTGTGTGTGTGTCGCTCCCTCTCTTCATTCACTCCCTTGCTCGCTCGACCAACGCTGCTCTCCGTCGTTCCCCCTCCGAGTCCACCGTGCGCATGCGCGACTCCCATCTACGGTGGAGTCAGACCGGGCAGCGGCAGTGCCAACACCAGAACATTGTGTATTCGGTATGAGTCTTGAAGGTAAACTAGAAGTCGATTGTATTCTGCAGGCTAGCAAATCATTCACAGGAGAAGTGGAGGAACACTGGATGAACCAAAAATAATCTGCTTTATTCACCTGACTGCCACACTGAAGTGCCATAGTCTCCAGCGTTAAAACTCCGCTATAAAAATACAATTTCAAGAGCAGGGTTAATTACGTCACAGCTGGAAATCATCTCAGTGGCCACAATAAAACATGTCCCATGGCTGAGCTGTTTCCTACCGTCGTTTTATGAATGAAAGTCAATCAGCAGAGCAGCCTGTCGCCTTCACTCATTTTATAACATGAAAACCGTGACGGTTAAGCACATTTGAAGTCTTTTAATAAGGGTTTTCGAAATTATGACGGCCTGATCTCTGTCACTTCATATCAGACTTGGTCACATTCGTGCGAGGGTCCACCTAGGAGGCTGCACATCCACACACTGACAGGCAAAATGTTTTTATTAGGTAGATTTGTTTACCTTGAGCGCTGCATATTAACAACTTTTTTTTCCTTTTTCTCCATATTTCCCATTCAACTGACTTGGGGCGCAGCACGAAAGTCTTATAATGGCAGGAAAAACACTGGTTTTTCTGTCCGTGAGGCGAAAAAAAGGGTTTGTCGCCGAGTCCAAACACCGGAGAAGGGGAGATATGTACACCTGGTTCATCGTTCTGAGAACCAAATTTACCTTCATCTGCATTTTAACGCAACATAAAAATGTATTGTGGTGGGGGCGTCCGGGTGGCGTGGCGGTCTATTCCGTTGCCTACCAACACGGGGATCGCCGGTTCGAATCCCCGTGTTACCCCCGGCTTGGTCGGCCGTCCCTACAGATACAATTGGCCGTGTCTGCGGGTGGGAAGCTGGATGTGGATATGTATTCCAGTCGCCGCACTAGCGCCTCCTGTGGTCGGTCGGGGCGCCTGGTCGGGGCGCCTGGTCGGGGGGGGGGAGGAGGGGAAACTGGGGGGGGGAATAGTGTGATCCTCCCACGCGCTACGTCTCCCTGGCGAAACCTCCTCACTGTCGGGTGAAAGGAAGCGGCTGGCGACTCCACATGTATCAGAGGAGGCATGTGGTAGGCCGCAGCCCTCCCCGGATCGGCAGAGGGGGTGGAGCAGCGACCGGGACGGCTCGGAAGAGCGGGGTAATCGACCGGCTACAACTGGGGAGAAGAAAAAAAAAAAGATGTATTGTGGTGAAAGAAGATTGCCTTCAGCTTTGTTTCACACTATTATTTGACTATCTTGAATTATGCAACAGTTACGCGTTTCTTTATCTGCTGGATTGGACTCTGGCGCGTTTTGAAGCTGCAAAAAAACAAAAAACACCGGTATTATGTAGCTTAGCAACATTTAAAGCACTCCTTCCTGTACATTCCCCCACCAATTGCCGATGCTGCACCCATTTCCTGAAAAATGAAAATGAAAAACCAGCATTCACAGGGATGGAAATAATTGCCTATGTCTCAGGGCATGGAGAAAAAGCAACTTCGTTTTGCAGACCTGATCACAGACCTCGTTAAAGCCCCAGCTTTGAGAAGAAAAGACAGCGTGGACGACAGCGCGGCTGCCGGGATATGCTTTTCTCCGTGTTTCATGGCTACAGCCCCGCGTCGTCGCCACTTACGAGACTAAATATATTTTCGAGGCAGAGCAACTGGCGAATGGCATCCAAAGGGGCCTTTCACCAGCCAAATGGATGTAGACGCACACTGGAGGAGACATTGACGTCATCACAGCGGAGGTCTATTAACCAGCGGTGGCAAGCCAAATGTTTCCATGGCAACCAAAAGCAATGCAATTTAATGACGGTTTAAAATCAAGGACACGCTTTCTTTGCCTTTTTGTGTGATTTTTTTTTTTTATAACCCAGAATACACAGAAAATGAAGTCTCGGGGGCCATGCGCTTTCTCAGCGTTACCGCCAGCAACTGTAGAGTCCATCAAGAACTACGTTTCGACTGTAAAATTAATTTGTCGAGAGGGAAGAAACTCATCGGAGAGCCGGCTCTACCCATTACTTGCCTCCATTTTTTCATTTCTTTTCTCTTTTTTTTTTAGAGATTTTTTTTGGCATATTCCATCTTTATTATTTTTTTTTACTTCTACTAAAAATGTTTACCCCCCCCCCACCCCTTTTCTCCCCAAATATATCCGGCCAATTACCCCACTCTTCCAAGCTGTCCCGGTCGCTGCTCCACCCCCTCTGCCGATCCGGGGAGGGCTGCAGACTACCACGTGCCTCCTACGATACGTGTGGAGTCACCAGCCGCTTCTTTTCACCCGACAGTGAGGAGTTTCACCAGGGGGACGTAGCGCGTGGGAGGACCACCCTATTCCCCCCACTTCCCCCTCCCCCTTGAACAGACGCCCCGACCGACCACAGGAGGCGCTAGTGCAGCGACCAGGACATGCACCCAAATCCGGCTTCCCATCCGCAGACACAGCCAATTGTATCTGCAGTGACGCCCGACCAAGCCGGAGGTAACACAGGGATTCGATCCTGCGAGCCCCGTGTTGGTAGGCAACAGACTAGACCGCCGAACCACCCGGACACCGCAATTTTTCACTTTTATTTGCTCGCGATAGTAGAAAGAGACAGGAAAGGGAGGGGATGACATGCAGCGAAGTGCCCAGGCCGGATTCGAACCCGGGCTGCTGCGGTAAGGACTCAGCCTTATGTGGCACCACTCTACCAGGTGAGCCACCGGGGCGGGGCGCCCCTATATTTTCATTTCTGACCCAAACTTAATTTGTGTCACTCATCCCGTACTGCTGGAGCACTTAACCACCCCGTTCGTTGGGATGTAGCTCGCAGTGGGAGCGACAAAACAAGTCGTTGCAGCGTTAAAAGAGTGCTTCCCTTGTTTCACAGAGGAAGACGGTGGCACCAATGGGCGGCACTGCCAACGGCGACAACCCGGGGAGGCTGAAAAAGCTTAAAGCAACACAGTGGCTGCTTCCTCCTCCAAATTTCCTGACTTCTTCTTCTCATCATGACTCCCCTCGCACTTCATTATCCCTTATTCCTCGTCTCTTCGCTGTTCCTCTTCACTTCTTTTTTTTTTTTGCTCCCCCGCTGTGCAGCACCAAATCTGTGAATCAGCTGTGATGGAGTCGTATACTCTTCGTTGTATTTCTGGGGCGCCGCTCTCCTTCCACCGAGCACCGCATGGTGCCGGTGGAAGGCTGAGTGGTGGGGTTATCGGGAGCCAGTTGAAATGGACCCGTCTCTTCGGATTAAGATGCGTGTAAGCGCGGGACGTGGAATGAATGAGAAGACGCTCCACAGAGATGAGGTGTGCGCGGAGGTGGGATGCGGAGCACCGAGACGGTGTCTGGTGGATAGAGGGCAACGCTGTGGGGCATCGACTGTGATTTTTTTTGCTCGTATTCTGTTACTGCCTCCTTCATGCAGTTGAGTCTCGAGTCTTTTGTTTACGTGGACTTTGGGGGCCCTGCGAGAATGACCTCCTAAATGTCAGAAAACTTGGAATTAAAAGAGCATAAATTACCTCCACTTCTGCAAAACACATTAAGGTGAAGCACTTGGTTTCGAGGAATGCATAATTAAATTGGAATTATATGGTGTGATTTGGGGGGCAGGGGGGTTGTTTAGCCACAACATCAAAGTTAGGCACAGGTAGAAAGGATCTAGCGCTCACCTCTCAAATCCACATTGGGATTCACGCGCGTGCTCCGCCGCTTTCAATTAAGCACCCCCAGTTTTTGGTGTTTATTTGCATTCTCGTCTCAATCAGACCATATTAGTTTAATAATTCACAGGAGTGTTAGCCGCTAGAGCTGCTCTCTTAGATCCACCACTGACTTCTATGCAGACACGTCAGCCCTCCACCCAGACTGTCCCTGATCAGTCGTAGAGGAATTGCTTTACTCAACGGTTGTGTGCTCACATCAGTAAAAGACTCTTTTTTTTCTCGCTCTGGGGTATGTTTAAATACAGACATATGCCATCAACCCCGCAGTTTGGTGAAACCAACATGAGTGCTCCTTCCCCCCATGCTCAACCAGATATGAAAACAGTTTCTTTCCGCGGGCTGTCATTCAAATGAAGGCTTAACACATTTCGTTTTTTGTATATACTGTACTGTACATTGTACGTATACTGGTACGCTCTGTCATGTCCATCTACCTCAGACATGTATGTAAGCAACCTGCTACCATCTATATTCCAGCATCTCTGATATGTTCTCTGCACCACTGCACTTCATCACATCTTATTTTGCTTGTATATAGTCAACCCTTGTGTCTATATCTGATTGTTGTGTTGCAGTGCTGTGTATGTTAAGTACACTGAGAGAGCCACGAAACCGCAGTCTAATTCCATGTGTGTGCAAACCTACATGGCCAATAAACATGATTGTGATTCTGATGTTCAAATCAGAATCAGAATCAGCTTTATTGGCCAAGTGTGCCTATGCACATGAGGAATTTCACTCTGGTACACATCAGCTTCTAGCTAGAAGCACTTGCAACATCACTCACACTCAAGAAAAAAACAACAAAACAAACAACAACAACAACAACAAAAAACAGAAGAAATAAACGGAACAACAACAGGACACTGGAGGCAACCATGTATGCACAATAGGTATGTCACTACTACACAAAATTTTGTTATGGTTAATAACAGATAGATTGACCATCGAAGGAAGGCCTTCACCTGTCTTACCACCAACTTCAAAAATGTGGTAACACAGTTTCAAGAATATGCCTCTGGCCAATGTCAGGATATCCAGGTTGCAGACTCAGCAAAGATGAAGGCATACTTGAAGCAAATGATGTCATGCAAGTTCATTCTCTACCTGGCATTGTATTAAGATTTGGCTGACGACCTGGCAGACCTCCCCTTGGATTTCCAGAAAGATGATCTACCAATATCTTCTGTCGGGAGCAAAGTGGTCCTTGCCCAAGCTGGATTAAGAAGACAGACACAATCCCTAGGTCCCTATCTGCAACCTGTGCTGGCTGCTGTGAACCAGGCTGTGGGTGAAAAGTCAGCCTTCACCTACCATGGCGCAGAAGTCCATGCTGAGCCGACAGATACATTCAACGGGCAGATGAAAGCAATTGTGGAGAAGATCATCTCTTGTGTTGGAGACCGGTTTGCCACTTCCAGTTCTTCTAGCGGCAGAAATCTTTGACCTCGTCAACTTCCCCACTGACAATGCAGCACCGTTAGAATATGGCACATAGGAAATTCAGACCGTGTGACCATTTTGAACCATTGCTCATTCAGAAGGGATGCAATACAGCACACGCGGAGAGAGAATGGAGGAAAGTAAAAGACAACATCAATCGGCACCACAAGCGAGAGAAGTTCCTTCCTCTCTGGCAGAAAATGCTCTGTGAGAAAGAAGAAATGTATGCCAACCTACTGCACCTTGTGCGCATTCTACTGGTCTTTCCCGTATCAACGTCACAGGTTGAGGGTCAGTTCTCTGCTGTGAAGCGGTTTCAGGGTGACTGGCGCTTGAGCTTAAAAGTTTCAACAATCGAGGATCTGCTACACATCACCACTCAATGTCCTAAGTCTGAAGTGTTTGACAGCGAAGCTGCAGTAAAAAGATGGTGGGCAAGCGGAATAAGGGGCGTCCAAATGTTCAGCCTTATGGCCCATGGAATCGTTCTGAAACACCTGAGGAGGATTCCTCTGAATCAGAGATGGAGTTCAACAATTACGCCAATCAGCTATATAGGGAATGGGAATCTTTTTGAGATGTGGCCTCAGCCATTTCCCTATAACCATTTTTGTGACTGCTCCTATGATCGCAGACTCAAATGCTAATAGTTGCATGGGTGTGTTGAAACATGTTCAGATTAATTTTGATCACCCTTAGCCCATTTTACCATTCACTGAGTACGTCACTGCTGTGCCTGTGGTCTGATGTGACTGTCTGATTTGGACTCAGACAGCATTTCGTGGAAGTCAAATATTCAGTGCAGTTTTAATAAACTCAGTACTGTTATCCAACTCACTGACTCCTAATTGTTGATAGTATACTGTTTTGTCTTGACACAATGTAATTATCACTTATTGTTATTACATCACTGGTTTTGGCCTTGGTGCCCTACATTTTGGCCGTGATGCCCCAATAAATTTGTATTCATCAAAGGCCAAACTGGCCTTGCTCTAAAAATGACTTAATTCCAGGCCTGCAATTGTACATTCATATTGCACATCTGGTTTAAAGAGGCAGCGCTCCCTGCAGGCATCCCACCAGCAGACCACGCAAATGCAAAATTCTGATATTCACCTGGCTAAATGACAAAAACAAGTGACCGGAGCCTGACAGAAACTCTTTGACTTTGTGTGGCACCTCAGGGTTCCGTGTCTGACTAACAGATGGATTTACTGGTCCAGCGTGAGAAAATAACAACAAAAAGTCACCTCAGTTATAAATTGTTGCTAATGGATATGGACAGCGTGCTATAGGAATTAATTTGTTAGAGCATGGTGATGCTGCGGATGACATTAAACGTATCCGGCTGCAACCACGGCTCACATTAATCATACTCTTGGAGTCAGAACTTGTCAGCCCGGATTAGGAGGAGGGCAGAGTTGGCTTCATTACACGCAACCCTCACTTTAACTCCTGGCCTGCACACCACCACTGCAAGTTAAGTGTGGGAGTGTGTTTGTGTCTGTTGGCGCAGACTTCATCAGGTCCCATGATGGTGGAGCTTTCCTCACACTCCGTGCATTTGAAAATGTATGAAGTTGCTGAAATACTGTTATGTGTGGGTATGAACTATGAATGTGTGTGTGTGTGTTCTGGAACTTTTTGTGCATGATTGTGTGGGTGTATACACTGCAGATGTGTGTAAGTACACTTGAGTATAATAAAAACAATATGTATGAGTGTGTTTGTGCACGTGTACAGGAATGTACAATCATACCACAGCTGCACATGAGTAGTATGTGTGTATATTTATGTGTGTGTGTGTGTGTGTGTGTCTCATGCTTTGTGCATTTGTGGGTGTCACTATATACTGCATGTGTACGTGTGCACTTGTTTTTGTGTATCCTCAGTAATAAACCGTGACAGGTTTTGGTGTGCGAGAGGCTGGGCGGGTGAAGGCCACGATTGGTTGCACCCAGCAAGACGAGAGCGAGGGGGACGGTGTGGGTGCCGTGGGGTGCAGATGGGGTGGGGGGGCGCGTGAGACAGCAGTTAGCTACAGCACATCAACGGGGTGACCTTACCGCTGCTCTGTAAATTTCACAGCTGTTTTTCAGTGTCATAAAGATTATATTTTAACACCTGATAGCCACACAGCGATGGCTCATAAACCTCTAAGCATTTGATAAACCCCCCTCCTGCTGAGCATCAGACATATTTGATCCCCCCCCCCCAAAAAAAAAGTCTTATCCCTTATCATCGGGCCTCTGCTCTTTTTAATAGAGTTGAACTTGAACGTGATTGACTGCAGGGGAAATGGAGTGTGGGAGCGGCGAGGCTGTATTCCTCTCTGATACGGGGAGTGGGAGCAGGGCCTCAGCTGGAAAATGTTGCCACAAATGTCGAGATAAGAGATTGTGCCGCAGTTATGACAGATACCGAGCTGCGTTGTTTTACTGAACATGCTGTCAGGGGTGGAGAGTGGTGCCGAGAGACAGATAGCTGTATTAAATGGGGGGGGGGGTAGGGTAGAGGTCAAAGAAGAAGACGGGGTTCAGCATTAGCGTGGGAAGGGGGGGTTGGGGGGGCTGCATCCCCCCCCAGTAGTGGCAGGTGGCTGTGTAACATCTTAGACCCAACAGTATGCCTACTTTTCTTAACGTACAAACGCAAAAAAAGAAATAAAACATACCTTTATTTTGAACAGTGGGCTATGGCTGTGTGGAATGTACATTTTTAATAATGAAGAGTACACATTCCACTCCAAATCTTCCACACACGCACCTTACAAACAAAACAACGACATCACACTGTGGCGACTGGGGGAGGGGGTCGATCTGACTGTCGGTGGTTCTGTGCTGGGGGAGCGCAATGGCTGATGGGACTGGTAATGTTAGATTTAAAATTGTGTTTTAGTGATGTGGTGCTCATGTTGGGGTTATTCTTGTGTTATTGTTTTGGGAGTTCGTCTCAGACTAGATAGGAGACCGTTTACTGACTAGGACTGATGTCGCCACTTGGGACATGGGGTGGTGGTGGGGGGCTCGTTACGTTGTTGTCAGCTCTGGTCCGTTCTGGCCGGTGTGAATAAAAGAGCACTCCCGGGGTCGTGCGGTGTATGGGGGGCACGGGAGTGGCGATTAAAAAGCGATCTCTGCCTCTTGACTCATTCTTCCACGCCGGCTCGCCACAATGCTTTTCATTTTAGTTGGCAGCCCCCCTACTTAAAACATCTCCCCGCGCGCCGGGGGCTCTGTGGAAGAAAAGTTGCCATGTATCATGGGAGAGACCACTCCTCCCCCAATGCAAACATTCCCTTTCAATCACATCTTTTTGTTGCAGTTCCCGCACCGTGTCATCCATCAGCCATGTCCCTGCAAAGTAGATAACGGCTTTTAAAGGCAGCGGGGCTGCAGAGGTGCCTCCCTCAAAGTCCCACCATGACGATTCAGCACTGGAAGCCGATGGAACGTTGGCATCATCATTAACAACAGCATGCTGGGTAAATTGGATTTCAGGCGCCCTCTCCCCCAGTAGCGGCTGGTGCTAACATTTTTTTGAGGGGGGGGGGCGCAATTTACGTTGGTGCAGCACACCTGACAGCTGCTTTAATGTCCACACAGTGGCAGTTATTAAGAAGGACAGTGTAGCCTATAGATTGTATCAGGGTTCTATAGGCTACACTGTCCTTCTTAATAACCTACTCCTGCCACTGCTCCCCACCCCACGAGAGCCTCACCTTCCATAGTCTTCCTTACTAAGTGTACAAGCCGAAAATGGCGTGCGCCAAAAAAAAAAAAAAATCGGCAAGACAGTAGATATTATTGCACTCAAGGATGGCTGCGATATCCCAAACCTAAGGATAGAATTTAACAGAACTATATTATTCCCAAAATGGGCTTTAGCCACAAAAGCCTTATAGATCACAAACTTATAGATCACAAGTTTTGCATGGGAAGTGGCGTACGCCTCTTTCAGGGTCCGTTTTGTGCGTACGCAACGGTTATAAATGAGACCCCTGGACAGTGGGGGTTGATTTTTTTGATTCTGAGATACTTAATTGATCCCGTAGGGAAATTATGCTCTGCATTTAATCCATCCTAGCTGCACAGCTAGGAGCGGTGGGCAGCCACCGTGCAGCACCCGGGGACCAACTCCAGTTCGTCTTGCCATGCCTCGGTCAAAGACAGGAGAGTATAGACCCAAACATGCATGTCAATTCTTTTTTTTACGGTGGGGAAAACCGGAGCGCCCGCAGAAAACCCACCACAGGCACGGGGAGAACGTGCAAACTCCACACAGAGGACGACCTGGGATGACCCCAAGGTTGGAAAAACCCCGGGTTCGAATCCAGTACCTTCTTGCCGTGAGGCGACACGGGAACTCCTCCAGTCAACAGCGACAGTAAGAGGAAGAAAACAAACAGGTTTCAAAAGTTCTTCTCCTTCTACCAGCAACCCCCCCCCCAAGTGACTTTATCCCCTTTTGTCTGATCTGGCAGTCTTTTCTAGTCTCTATTTTTCCTCTTTCACACTTTCTTTTTACTTATTAATCCGTCTCCGTCTCTCTTCCCATCGTCTCTTTGATGCTGCTGATGCTTGGGCTGTCCCGAATCTGTCACCCGTGAAGCTCCTGGGTGGGGGTACACAGTCACCATGTGGAGGACTACAAGGGCTTTGGAGGGCCTCAGCGGGGTGCTGAGAGAGTGTAAAACAGCCCCGAAGTCTGCGCAGACCATTTTAGGAGCAGTGTGGACTCTCCAAAGACTTTGCCGTAACAAGTAGCCAGGGTGCAGACTGACAAATTGTCAGCTAATGAGCGGCAGCACCTCCCCAGACACAGAGGCTTTTTACAGCTACCAGGACAATTACGCAATGTTTAGTCTCATGCTCATTTGCACAGAAACACATGCGGTGCGTGCACACTGCACACACATAAACGCACATGTACCTGCACAATACTTCAGGCAGAATGCTGGCACAGTATGGATGAGAACTGTACATGACTCTTTTCTCCTCGGTGCCAAACCGTCTGTAATCCTCCTCCCTGCAGACAGAACAGGCTTCCTGTTTGTGGTTTGGAGGGAAGATGTGGACAAAGGGATCTGGCAGGATGGAGGGGATGTGAGGAAGGGGTTCTGCGGGGTCATAGCTTCTGGATATATGGCTCATAAAGGTACATGCATGAGCCTTCCAGGTGTATTGGCTACAAGCGATGCTCGTAACTGGCAGATGGGAGTCAGAGGTTCCCGGACATGCCAGGTCGGTCCGCCAATGAGACAGTCATGCCGCCGTGTTTGCGCGCATATTTTTGCAACATTATTCGATTGTTTGAAATCAATTCTGTGAAATGCTTGTCAACGACTAATAAGATTTGTTTTCTCTGTTCGGTTCGGCGCTGACAAACAAGCAGCGTTTGGCTCCGTACGTGTGTGCCGCTTCCCTTCCAAGCGAACCGAGAGGCTGGTTCTGAGGTGGCCGCCATCCCAACCGTAGATTACTTTGGAGTGGAGTCAAGGGAGTAGTGTCAGTGCATGTGTGTGCGCGTGTAACCGGTGGTGTCTCGCGTGCGTTGTTTTAAGAATTGGCCCAGACCAGGGTATCTTTGGAGGCAATCTCCGTTTATTCTGACAAAGTCCAAATAAAAAGAACCAAAATCCTCCGGTCAGTAGCGACACACACTCTTCAGCCCCTGCACAAATTAAATGACACAGGAATATGTTAGCACGCTACACGGTAAGTTGTAGCTAGCAAGTCTCTTACAGAAAAACAGCGTGGCTAACCTCTCTCACGTACAACACAAAAGGTGCGAGATGACGGCGGGAGGCATAATTTACAGAGGGGGACGCACGGAAGTGACCGTCGGGGAACAGGAACTGAACAAACGTTCCGCATACGGACTCTGGAGGCATAGCATGTCCGGTTAACAGCAGCTTAGTAACTATACACAGATTTTGTGTAATTATAATACCACATATTACGACGGTATAAATGACTCTGTTATATGCGGTGTGTGTGTGTGTGTGTGTGTGTGTGTGAGACAGAGAGACAGATGTGTGAGAACATGATTTGAAAAAGTGTGAATGCGCTGCCCCTTTAAGATAGGTGGCAGTGTGTGGACTATGTGACGCTGTTTATTATGCAGACTTGCCATAGTTTGATTTGTACCTGAAGAGCTTTGCAAGCACGGCGGTTGTTCTTCCTCCTCTGTTCATTTTCCTCTGCCTGAACACTAGACAGCACATGTCTGTAAGCACTCAGTTGATTTGAGCGCTCACCTTTTTGTGGCAATCGCCTGTGATAGTTATTTGTAGCCGTTTTTAGCTCTTGTAACAGTTAAACCATGGCGATGCTAATCGCGCTAGCTTGTCTGTGTGACTTCCACTGTTAAGTTAGCATTCATGCTAATTAATGATGACTTACGTGTTTGTTGGTGTGAGAGCAAGAGGGAAACACATTATGACTGCGAATTTGTATTTTCATTCCTGTATTTCAGTTCCACAGTGCTTCTGACAGTAAACATCCTACACTTCCCAGCTGTCTCCTGGATGTTTATTAAGGAACCTGTTTAGCTATCTGCCAAGCTAGCAACCATGTCTATGTGCTAGTGTAAACTACTAGAAAGACTCACTGGCCGATCGGCCAGGGGGTCAGCCCCTTTGGTTGAGCGGTTAGCGATGTTGCCTGGTGGTGCAGTACAACGCTAGTTCGAATCCCGCAGTGGGTGGATAAGCCTGGTTACACTGGTGGCAGCAGCAGCATGCTGAAGTGTCCAGAAGCATGCAGATCCTCATAAGTCTCTTCAGAGCGCGGGAATAAAGAAGAAATGCGAGGCAGCGCTTCCGGGAGAGGGTGACTACTGTAAACTACTAGAAGATGTCGCCTCGTGGTGCAGTACAATTCTGGATCGAATCCCGCAGCTGGTGGAAGTATGCTCGGTTACACTATCCACCCATCCATTATCCCAACCGCTCTCAGGGTCGCAGGGATGCTGGCTATCCCAGGAGTCATTGGGCGGCAGGCGAGGAGACACCCAGGCCGCCACACACACACACACACACCTAGGAACAATTTAGTACGGCCAATTCACCTGACCTACATGTCTTTGGACTGTGGGAGGAAACCGGAGCATCCAGAGGAAACCCACGCAGACACAGGGAGAACATGCAAACTCCACACAGAGGACAACCCGGGACGACCCCCAAGGTTGGACTACCCCGGAACTTGACCCCAGGACCTTCTTGCTTTGAGGCGACCATGCTAACCACTGCACCATCGTGCCGCGGTTACACTAGTAAGGGCAGAATAGTGAAAGTGTACCACGCACGGTGTCTGCCAAACACTTCAACTATGACAGAGCAAAAAACCAAAAAAAAGTTGATGATGACATTGAAATCTAGAGCTTGAACAAAGATTGAGAGTGAATTAATTTGCTTAGCAAATGAACAGCTGTTTGTCTGTGTATATACGCGGGGTTGCGCACACCAACACAAGCGAGTAATCCGATGTGATGAGTGCTGCTGCGTGTGATTCCACTTCCCTTTTTAGCCGTTCTGTTGCTCTGTGGTGTGCTGCCATCAAGCGCCTCTCATCCTCACAGAGATGCGTCGACTTTATAAACGGCTCCTACGGGGGCTGTCTGCTGATTACAGCGTTAGACACCTCAAAAACGCAACCTGTTACAGCGGAGGACTTGATGAGCATCGCTGTGCTTATCAATAAGGGAAATCATTTTTGATAAACTGCATGGAAATGCCCAAACAGAAGGGGCTGAGGGACCGTCTCGCCACTGCATATTGATGGGGTTTGGAGGTTTATGCAGTGCAGACAAAAGGAAATTGCCTCATCTTATATTGAGATTAAATATACAGCGAGGGAAGGGAAGGCGCCCGCAGATAGGCAGTGATGCTGATCAATGGTTGGTGGACCCCTGCAGAAAAACTGTCAAAATATTAAGTGTGACCCCCGTTGTGTGTTGTTTCTGCAATTGCACGCACAGTGCACTACAATCAATACTCGCTCTGTATACATGTACTCCAGCTATGTGTAATCTGCTGTTTTATAGCATGGCTGGGCCAGATTTTATGTACAAGGGCAGCCATTTTAGAAGGTATGCTGCATTTACCCTGCCTGTACTCTGCATTATCATCATCGCAGAGGCAACTCTTATGTCAGTGTTATATACATACCATCAAACGACAAAAATGTAAAACAAAGGTAAGCAACCTGTCTCTCAACCAACTAAATTTCCTGCAGCACGTCATAGAACTCCTCAAGGAAAGATGAGAGCAAAGCTTTTCTCTGACGTTCTTCCAGTTGATTCCTCTTAAGGACAGAGCAAATTGCAACAACAGATTAAACCAGCATACCATAAAGGTTGTGTGTGTGTGTGTGTGTGTGTGTGTGTGTGTGTGTGTGTGTAAGAAAATTTAGTATTCCAATATACTAATGTTAACATAAATACATTTAACTTTTTTTCTCTACTCTGGTACTGCAGCATGTTAATACATTTTTAGATGATAGCAGTTGTGAAGTATTCTGCTTTTACTCAATACTAATACTAATTACTAACAACTGCTAATACTTTAAACATCACAATTTATAATTAATCTGGTTTTTGAGGTACACATTCCAATTTTTCAGTGATTAAGACATGTACTTTGAATGTAAATAAGGTGCCAGAACGCATAAAAAAGCATCAAAATAGAGCTTGCCTATCAAATAAATTTCACGGGGGAGGGTCCCCCCGGACCCACCAACAGAAGTCCGGCTAAGCCCCGAATGTCCTCACATCCCGGAAATACCCCTGATAAACACTGGGCAATGAAGGCTTCAGGAAAATGGTCAACACACTGGACAAAAGATATGTGATCCCCTCACGCAATTAATTTCCCAAAGTGGCATTACCTGCGCTGTATGCAAAACGTCGAGGGGAAATAGAGAGGGACGTCGCAGCTGTCGAGTACCTCGCAACTACCACTGACCTATGGTCAAGCAGAACAATGGAGCCGTACTTGAGCCTGACAATTCATTACGTCGACGGTGATTTAAAATGAATAGTCGATGCTTGCAAACGTAATTTTTCCTACAAGACCACACAGGAGAATCAATTGCCTGGGGACTGAGGGAAGCGATGGCTTCTTGGAGCTTGCAGGAGGAGAGACTTGTCTCCATTACTACAGACAATGGCTCAAACGTTGTGAAGGCAGCTTCTCTGAATAAATGGACGAGGCTCCAGTGCTTTGGCCTCAGGCTCCATCTAGCAACAGGTGAGTAGCAGGATATATTTTTAAAAGAAAAAAAGTGCATGTAATTAATTGAAATATTTTGTGTAATCTGTGAATATTAATTGTATGTAATCTGTGCCGATTGTGTGAATTTGTGAGTGAATACTTTGTTAATAACAACAGTAATATATCAATAATATGATGGGGGGTTGTTTATCAAATGTGTATCGAAGCAGATAAGGATTTATTCTGTGCTTTAATTTGACATACGAATCTCTCATGTTCTTTTTTTAGAGAATGCAATGACGGATCCTCAGACTGACCATGCAGTGCAACCGGGTATAATGAGATTTCGTGTCATAGTCACGAAATTTCATCTATGAAATTCTGTTGGGGGACACGGTGTCACTGAAATTTTCTTGTCTGGCCCCACGAAGTTGTATCCAGTGCATTCCTATGGGGCAAGTTTTTCTTGCGCGAGTCACGTTATCAAGATGCTGGCTCTGGCTGGTCTGGCCTCCTGGGAGAATGCCGGTCACTTACACTACCGTTCAAAAGTTTGGGATCACCCAAACAATTTTGTGTTTTCCATGAAAAGTCACACTTATTCACCACCATATGTTGTGAAATGAATAGAAAATAGAGTCAACACATTGACAAGGTTAGAAATAATGATTTGTATTTGAAATAAGATTTTTTTTACATCAAACTTTGCTTTCGTCAAAGAATCCTCCATTTGCAGCAATTACAGCATTGCAGACCTTTGGCATTCTAGCTGTTAATTTGTTGAGGTAATCTGGAGAAATTGCACCCCACGCTTCCAGAAGCAGCTCCCACAAGTTGGATTGGTTGGATGGGCACTTCTTGCGTACCATACGGTCAAGGTGCTCCCACAACAGCTCAATGGGGTTCAGATCTGGTGACTGCGCTGGCCACTCCATTACCGATAGAATACCAGCTGCCTGCTTCTGCTCTAAATAGTTCTTGCACAATTTGGAGGTGTGTTTAGGGTCATTGTCCTGTTGTAGGATGAAATTGGCTCCAATCAAGCGCTGTCCACTGGGTATGGCATGGCGTTGCAAAATGGAGTGATAGCCTTCCTTATTCAGAATCCCTTTACCCTGTACAAATCTCCCAACTTACCAGCACCAAAGCAACCCCAGACCATCACATTACCTCCACCATGCTTAACAGATGGCGTCAGGCATTCTTCCAGCATCTTTTCATTTGTTCTGCGTCTCACAAACGTTCTTCTTTGTGATCCAAACACCTCAAACTTGGATTCATCCGTCCACAACACTTTTTTCCAGTCTTCCTCTGTCCAATGTCTGTGTTCTTTTGCCCATCTTAATCTTTTTCTTTTATTGGTCAGTCTCAGATATGGCTTTTTCTTTGCCACTCTGCCCTGAAGCCCAGAATCCCGCAGCTGCCTCTTCACTGTAGATGTTGACACTGGTGTTTTGCGGGTACTATTTAATGAAGATGCCAGTTGGGGACCTGTGAGGCGTCTGTTTCTCAAACTAGAGACTCTAATGTACTTATCTTCTTGCTCAGTTGTGCAACGCGGCCTCCCACTTCTTTTTCTACTCTGGTTAGAGCCTGTTTGTGCTGTCCTCTGAAGGGAGTAGTACACACCGGTGTAGGAAATCTTCAATTTCTTAGCAATTTCTCGCATGGAATAGCCTTCATTTCTAAGAACAAGAATAGACTGTCGAGTTTCAGATGAAAGTTCTCTTTTTCTGGCCATTTTGAGCGTTTAATTGACCCCACAAATGTGATGCTCCAGAAACTCAATCTGCTCAAAGGAAGGTCAGTTTTGTAGCTTCTGTAACCAGCTAAACTGTTTTCAGATGTGTGAACATGATTGCACAAGGGTTTTCTAATCATCAATTAGCCTTCTGAGCCAATGAGCAAACACATTGTACCATTAGAACACTGGAGTGATAGTTGCTTGAAATGGGCCTCTATACACCTATGTAGATATTGCACCAAAAACCAGACATTTGCAGCTAGAATAGTCATTTACCACATTAGCAATGTATAGAGTGTATTTCTTTAAAGTTAAGACTAGTTTAAAGTTATCTTCATTGAAAAGTACAGTGCTTTTCCTTCAAAAATATGGACATTTCAATGTGATCCCAAACTTTTGAACGGTAGTGTACATAATTTGAAAACACAAAAACTACGGCAGTTAGGGTTAGTGTTATATCTTGTAGTTAGTCCGCCACCCACTGGGGGGGGGGGGCAGTAGAAGGGAGCTGATGTAGATGGTTTCTGAGCAGTTGTGTCATTTTGGCTCTCCGATATGTGGATAAATAACAGTTAGGGTTAGGGTAGTTTTTGTGTTTTCAGATATATGTAAGTGACCGTGATAAATAATCACGATCTCAATATTGATCAAAATAATCGTGATTATCATTTTGGCCATAATCATGCAGCCCTAGTTATGACTGTATGATCCAGGACCTCTTGTGGCTGTGGTGATTCAAAATCTCTGAACACCCCGTTTTATACTGCAATTGAGTGCTTACTCCTCAGCTGGCTTTTTGTCTAAGTCCGAACACAAGAGAAGAGGAGATACACCTGGTGGGGATCTGCACTCTAATGAGTGCACTCCTCAAGTTCCATCTATATTAATAGCCACTCAATATATCAAGGTTCACTCCATATATATTATTTATGATCAATATATAATTCCTATATATATATATATATATATATATATGTATATATATATATATAAAGAGAGAGAGAGAGAGAGAGAGAGAGAGAGAGAGAGAGAGAGAGAGAGAGAGAGTTTTTTCCAGAAACCGTCAATGGTGTAGATGAAAATACTCAATAAATAAGGATCAGATTAAATTTTTGTTCCTACATCTATCTTTATATATATATATATGTATATTTGTATGTCTTAATCAAGCTCCGGTCCTCTTCCAGAGGCCTGGGAGTTTGAGGGTTCTGCGCAATATTTTAGCTGTTCCTAGGACCATACTCTTCTGGACAGAGACCTCAGATGTTGTTCCTGGAACCTGCTGGAGCTGCTCTCCCAGTTTGGGGGGTCACAGCCCCTAGTGCTCCTATTACCACTGGGACTACTGTGGATTTCACCTTCCACATCGGATCTAGTTCTTCCCTCAGCCCTTGGTATTTCTCTAGCTTCTCATGCTCTTTCATCCCAATGTTGCCGTTGCTTGGGATTGCTACATCAATCACTGCTGCCGTCTTCTGTTCCTTGTCGACCACCTCAATGTCTGGTTGGTTAGCCAGCACCTGCTTGTCAGTCTGGAACTCAAAGTCCCACAGGATCGTATCTCTGTTATTCTCAACCACTTTTGGCAGTCTCTCCCATTTGGACTTGGGGACATCCAGTCTGTATTCAGTGCAGATATTCCTGTACACTATCCCAGCCACTTGCTTATGCCTTTCAGTGTACGCTTTCCTAGCTAGCATTTTACACCCTGCTACTAAGTGCTGGACTGTCTCAGGGGTGTCTTTACACACCCTGCATCTTGGGTCTTGTCTGGTGTGGTAGACCCCTGCCTTAACCAATCTGGTCTTGAGTGCCAGTTCTTGTGCTGCTATGATCAGAGCCTCTGTGCTGTCCTTCAGTCCAGCCTTTTCTAGCCACTGGTAGGCTTTCTCGATATCAGCCACGTCTTTTATCTGTTGATGGTACAGCCCATGGAGGGACTTGATCTTCCATAATACCGCCTCTTCTTTTTCCTCTGCACTCTTTCTTATGGTGCCTGAGGTACCCACTCAGCAGTTCATCCTGGGGGGCCCTCTTTTTGATGTACTCATGGATGTACCTTGTTTCATCCTGGTTAGTGACCCTGACACTCACTAACCCTCAGCCCCCATCTTTTCACTTATCATACAGTCTCAGGCTGCTGGACTTTGGGTGGAACACCCCGTGCATTGTAAGGAGTTTCCCTGTCCTGATATCTGTGGCGTTTATCTCTTATATTTATCCCCTTTATCTATCTATCTATCTATCTATCTATCTATCTATCTATCTATGTTGAATCGACAAAAAATGTTAAAAATAGTGTGTTATTAATGGTCATCTGTACTTCATCATGATGCTTGGGAGGCAGGCTAACTGGTCTGGTGCGTGTTAACATGGGGAGCGCATTAGCCCAAGGCAATGTTGCATCAGAGTCAGAATTAAATGTGCTATCTTGCCCTGGATGCTCCATGTCTCCCACTTCCAAACAGCCAGCAGTGACTCTGAATCCTCATTTATGCAGCAAATGTACCTGAATCTTAATTTATACTTTTTACCAGCTGGCTACCACAGGCCACTACACTATCATCAAACATAAGACCCACATCCAAATGTTCAATGAGAGGGAAGAGAATGTATAATTTCCCCAATGTTTCTCCAATCCAAAAGTGGTATTTGCCATCGTGCATATCCGATATGATATTATTTTAATCACCCACTTCATTTTGGAGATTTTGGACACAGGACCAGAGCTGGCTGGGCTGGAGCTGGACACCTCACAACAGTGTCTTATGGGGTAAGTGAGCATGAGTCATAAACCTGTCCTTTTTTTTCTTTTTGGATTTTCCCCCATTTTTCTCTCCGATTGTACTTCACCATCCTGCTCTTCTAAGCCGTCCCGGTCGCTGCTCCACCCCCTCTGCCGATCCAGGGAGGGCTGCCGACTACCACGTGCCTCCTCTGATACACGTGGAGTAACCAGCCACTTCTTTTCACCTGACAGTGAGGAGTTTCACCCGGGGGATGTAGCACGTGGGAGGATAGCGCTATTCTTCCCAGTCCCCCCCCCCCCAAACAGGTTCCCCCGACCGAGCAGAGGAGGCGCTTGTGCAGCGACCAGGACGCATAACCACATCCGGCTTCCCACCCGTAGACACGGCCAATTGTGTCTGTAGGAACACCCGACTAAGCTGGAGGTAACACGGGAATTCGAACCAGCGTTCCACATGTTGGCAGACAACAGAATAGACCACTACACCACCTGGACACCCTTAAACCTGTCCTTTCAACAACAACAACAACAACCAAACCTTGTGTCTCAGCTGGACTGTGCACATGAGTTCTGCCACTCTCCATGACTGCTGTGTTGTGCTGACTGGAGGCTTACCAGTGGTTGCTGCTACCTGCAATAAATACAGGCTGCTGATTCCTGCAAGTTGCAAAGGGATGTAGCTCAGCAACGCCATCTACCATTGGTAATATTGGGCTTTTCAGGTAATAACTTTTAATTTCCAATTTTGTATTCACTTCCAAATTGGATTAAATTGGACTTGGTGAAACAAGTCCTGTTCAGTTTGTCCTGTAATGCAGCATTGTAAAGCTGAGTCCAGCAATGGACTCGTGTCCAAAAACTTCAACATGAAGCCAGTAAGTAAAATGGTACCACAACCAATATAAATGGCAAAAACAAATGAAAATTAAAAAACAAAAACAAAAAATAGTTATCCTGCACAGCTGAAGAAGAGCACATACACGTACATATAAATGACTATGTGCAGGTTTAACTTATGCATGAGAACAGTAAAACTAGATTTCTGTTTTGTGTCCTGTAAGACGCCCTGTGATGGCCTGGCGGCCTGCCCAGGATGCCTCCCTGCCTGCCACCCAATGACTGCTGGGATAGGCTCCAGCATCCCCGCGACCCTGAGAGCAGGATAAGCGGTTTGGATACTAGATGGATGGACTTGTACGACTGCAGCATGAGTGATTTAACCCAGTAAAGGACAGTGGTGATAAACGGTTTGTAAATGAAGGAAACACGGTAACCTCATCTGTTACCCGTGACAGCAGGTCTGAACCCCCCTCACATCACTTGTGTTCAATAGGATGCATCTTGGGTCTCATGGAGAAAAAAAAAACTAAATGCAAAACGAAATACAAAACTGTAATTTTAATGCCTTCTTGTGTTAATTAAAGACTGAAAGGAAAATGGTTAGCTTCCAAACCTTTGTGCCCTCTGGACATTTTAGAAAGCTCTTGTGTAGCTGCAGAAATATATGAGCATTAAAATCAGAGTAGACAGCATGCATTTATCAGCTCAAATGAAGAGTCTTTTTATCTGGCAATGGATGAAAAGCACAAATAATAAATGAAGTTGTTTGACAGGTAGGACACAAGACAATTTACAAAAGCCAGATTGCCAAAGACAGCGAGCCTATCACCACCGCAATGACCTCTGACAGGAACGAACGACAACAGTAGCGACATTGGTCTGCATTATCAGAAGACAACTCGAAATAATTACAACAACCACCAAACATTACTACTACTACTACTAATAATAATAATTATAATAACAATGTATTTAGGAGGGGAGTAGAAGAGGCGGAGTAGAAATGACCCGATAATCTCAGTATTGGAGAAATTTTTGTGCATCAGGGAGTTAAAGGTAGAATCCCTAAGGGCATACACCACCATGGCTCTATATGTACTGTGACAACACGGATGCTCTACTGAAAACAAGAAACATGACGCTTTGGGAATTTGTTTGAGAAACAGAGAAAACTGTCTCCAAAGGAACTTCCACATCTTTGTCCACGTCTGTCCACATCTTCGTTTGATAGCTGGAAGAGCTGGCGTTGGATCGGCTGGGAGAGCCTGGTCTGCTGCGTCTTGTGGGCCCAGGGACCACGGCCCTGCCTAGAGCTGCACCCAAAAAGGAAACACTGAGGGCGATCTGATAGGACGCAGAAGCGGTTAGCCTATGCAGACTGGCAATTCCGATAGCAGAGAGGGCAGTCTGGCGGCAGCCTCACCTGGCGTTGATTGCGTTTTTGGTGTCATCGTGTGCAATGCGGGGAGGTGTGTCGAAGGTGTCTGGCTGGGAGAGCTGGCGTTGGATCAGCTGGGGGACCCTGATCTGCTACGTCTGGTGGGCCCGGGGCCACGGCCCTGCCAGGAGCTACACCCGAGGAGAATCACCGAGGGCAGTATGACAGGACGCAGAAGCAGGGCAGGCTAAGCTAACCGCTAGGTCATGCAGACCAGCAGTTCCGACAGTCACCCTGGCGTTCGTTCTCTCGGACAACGTTTTTTTTCCCGTAGTTTGATATATGTGTTTTTGTAGTTTTTAGATGTGTTTTTACCTTTGTGTTGCACTGCTGTGGGCTGGGGGAAATGATATTCCATTTCATTCATGTACAAATTACAAATAAAGTGTTCCTGATTCCTGAAGTGAAAGTGATGCGGCAAGCGAAGAACATTTATGAAGTCTGACCCTGTCAACAGCAGAAGTGAGGCGGAACGCCGCTGTGTGCATGAATTGTGGATTGTACCTTTAAGGCAATCTCAAATCTGACACCTTCATTTCTCATCTTTTTGAATGTCCATGCTAATTTGGAATTTGCTTATTGTTTAGCAGCATTTGGCCTGTCAACATTTCTTTTTCGGTGCTCATGTGTGGTCCCTGAGTCCACAGGCCGACTTTATTTTTCAGCTTTCTGTCGGCCCACCGTGTCTAAAATTTGCCAACAGAGTCCATTAAAGTGATGTACCAGCCTGCAGCGGGAGGTCGAGGCAGCTGTGTGGATCTGCAGAGGTGACGGCCTCGCCTCGCACAATTCAGAGTCAGTAAAAGATTTGAGATGCAGCAATGGGCTGGTGTGAACGCCATGCAAAACGGAGATGCAAAATTCAAAAACTGAAAACAAGACTCTTGAGTCAGATACACAGCGGTGAGAACTAAAGTAAGTGGGCGGCCTTTGAAAAGAGTGGCAGCCAATGCGATGGCACACTAATTGGGATTAATAAAAATCACGGATGAGGGTGAGGTGTATATGGACAGTGAGATCCCCGACTATACGTAGTCCGTCCCAGACAGGCATGCTAAATGGAGAGTTCAGGGAATGCTCTCATAAAAGCAGTGCTTGATTTGGTGTTCCTTACACTAACATACATAAAATAAAAGCCAGGCTATGAGGTCGAGACATTCACAAGAGGTAAAACTACCAGAGGATGATTGGGAACATTTATAACTGTTTTTATGAATGACTGCCGGGCCGCTCCACTGAGCCCCGAACGGCTTGGCTGATGAAAATGAGGCGTGGCGGTTTCAGAAGGCGCTGCAAAGACCCAACATTTCATATGGTGCATTTCACAAAGACCTAGCCCCATCGTAAACCAAACGTAATGGAGCTTATTTTACGACGGGTAAGTGCAGGAAAGCCTGTTGCTCAAAAGTGATTAATTTGATTAAATAAACAGAGCGAGCGGAGAAAAGTGGAACAGCGGGTCCAGGAATAGGAACAAGAAGGTAGATGACGACATGCAAGGAAACAGGTATAAATGTCCGTGTCATTATTTGACCTGCCGTGTCCTCCATGGGCCCTGACACACGCCCTCTCAGAGCGAAGGCTTTAACAGTCTAATTGGACTTTTACATTATTATGCCTACAAACATTCATAAAGATCGGGCGGCAGCGCGCTTGTCTGGAATAAATCCGCGAGGAACAGGAGTGATTTACTGTACTGTGCAAAGACCCAGACTCAGAAGTACACGGCAGGCTGGCAGCCCGGACTCACACTGTGGGAATGGACATCCAAAACCAGAGCCGGGGGGGGGGGGGGGAGAGGAAACGAGGGAGAGAGAGAAGAGCTGCCAAAGATGGGAGAGTGCTTAAATCTTGCACCCCCCTCTCATTTTCCCTCTCTTTCTTTTTCTCTCATTTCTCTCTGTATGTATGTCTGTTAATATGCACATGCATGTATATATACATTTGTCTGTCTGTCTCCACCTGTCCATCTATCTATCTGTCTGTCTGTCTGTTTCCACCTTTCCATTTATCTATCTATCTATCTGTCCATCTGTCTGTCTGTCTATCTATCTATCTATCTATCTATCTATCTATCTATCTATCTATCTATCTATCTCTGTTTATCTATCTATCTATCTGTCCATCTGTCTGTCTGTCTGTCTGTCTGTCTGTCTGTCTATCTATCTATCTGTCTGTTTATCTATCTATCTATCTGTCCATCTGTCTGTCCATCTGTCTGTCTGTCTATCTATCTATCTGTCTGTTTATCTATCTATCTATCTGTCTGTCCGTCTATCCATCTATCTATCTATCTGCCTGCCTGTCTGTCTGTCTGTCTGCCTGCCTGCCTGCCTGCCTGTCTATCTATCTATGTATCTAGCCATCTATCTATCCGTCTTTATTTGTCTGTCTATCATTGTGTTTGTAAAGCTACTTGTAACTTCTGAAAAGTGCTATTTACTGTAGATAAAGATTTACTTGTTTACTTCTATCTGCTGTATTTCACACATCCCCCCCCTCTCTTTCTCGCTTTCTCTCTCTCTTATCTGCATATTTTGACCCTCTTGTCAGCACAACAGTCAGAGAAGCAACATCTGAATTTTAAAAAGGACCCATTATTCAAGGCAAGATGGTGACTGGATTACATTTATACAGCGCTTTTCTATAGCAGCTGCGACTGCCACTCAAAGAGCTTTGCAATCAATGAATACCTCTCACACACACACACACACACACACACACACACACACACACACACACACACATATGGCGGCGTCAACCACGCGAGGTCAAAACCGGCTCATCGGGGGCAGTTAAGGGCTCAATGTCTTGCTCAACGACACCTCGGCGTTTCTGCAAGGAGGAGCCGAGGCTCGAACCAGCGACCCCTCCAGTTACCAGACAATCCACTCCACCTCCTGAGCCACTGTCGCCCCCAACGTTTTTACGCTTTGCCACGCGACTCGGTGCCGATATGCCTCAGACGCCGCGGTGCCCCTCATTCCTCGGTAAGCCGGCTGAAATGGGTGAGAAGCAGCAGAGAGCTGGGGCTGTTGTGTCTCACTTCAAAGAGGCTATTTATTGTTTTACATTTCCTCCGGTATTTTAATTAACTAGGTCAAGGACCACATCCATCCCATTGTACTTGTTTGAATGAACCCGGTATGCATAAACAACAATCTGTTCCGCCTGTTAGTCATCCATGTTATCTGATGTGCAGTTGCATGCTTCAGAAATGGCAAAAAAAAAAAAACCTCATTTTTCCAAGGCCCGTTACGGACCTGCAAAAGCCCCTAGGAGTAGTCCTGAACAAAACGAGATATTTCCTCGCCAATAAAAATGGCTGCAATACCATCTGAGTCCTCGTTCGCTGCCCCAGTTGGGTGCACAAAATGTCTGAAGCGGTTGGGGAAAATGTGTTTTTTTGCTGTTTCTCTGAAGCATGCAACTGCATATCAGATAACATGAAAGACTAACAGGCAGAACAGATTGTTGTTTATGCATAGCGGGTTCATCCAAACAGGCACAATGGGACGGATGTGGTCCTTGACCTAGTTAATTAAAATACTGGTGCAAATGTAAAACAATAGATAGTCTCTTTGAAGTGAGACACAACAGCTCAATTTATGTTCCCAGCTTTCTGTTGCGTTTCACCCATTTCAGCTGGCTTAACGAGGAATGAGGAGCACCGCGGCATCTGAGCTGGCGTTGGATCAGCTGGGGGGAGCTTGGTCTGCTGTACTGTGGGCCCAGGGACCACGTCCCTGCCTGGAGCTGTGCCTGAACAGGAAACACCGAGGGCGGTCTGACAGGACGCAGACGCAGGGCAGGCTAAGCTAACTGCTAGCCCATGCAGACCGGCGGTTCCGATAACACCGAGGGCGGCCTGGCGGTGGCCTCGCCTGACATTGACTGTGTTTTTGGTGTTGTCGTGTGGAGTGCGGGGAGGTGTGTCAGGGGTGTCTGGCTGGGAGAGCTGGCGTTGGATCGACTGGGAGAGCCTGGTCTGCTGCATCTGGTGGGCCCAGAGACCACGGCCCTGCCTGGAGCTGCACCCGGGAAGAAAATACAGAGGGTGATCTAACAGGATACAGAAGCAGGGCAGGCTAAGTGAACTACTACCCCATGCAGACCAGCCGTTTCGACAGTCTTCCTGGTGTAAGTTCTCTTGGACAGTGAGAATTTATTTATTTATTTATTTATTTTTGATATGTTGGATATATGTGTTTTGTAGTTTATATATATATATATCATTTATTTATTTATTGCAGTTTGGATATATGTGTTCTTGTAGTTTGGATGTGTTTTTGTCGTGTTGCACTGCACTGGGCTGGGGGAAATGATATTTGGTATCATTTCACGTGCGCAGGTGCATGCAATGAAACGCCAAATAAATATTCCCGAGTCCCGATTCCTGATCTGAGACATATCAGCACTGAGTGGTGCGGCAAACCACAAAAAAATGTGAGACGAGCTGAAAGTGCAGTCAAGTGCAGGAAATAAAATAGCGACATCCTCTCGGGGTATCACAATATTTGAAGCCCGCCAGCACACGAGTCAATGGATGCCCAAGCAACCATCACCTGCAGGTCCTTTATTATGTGAAAATAATTGGGTGTTGCAACACTTTGTATCGCGGCGGAGCGCCACTGCGTTCAAAGCAGCAGGAAATGAGAAAGGGAGGGAAAGTTGCGGCCGGGTGACAGGACTGGGGCTTACTGCAGATGGATTGTCTGGTGAAAGACGGAGGCCTGCCCCTCCACCTCTCTGCCTCACAGATAAATAATAGCAGGGAGCGATGAGCGCAGACAGCCGAGAGGGATTTAGTCTCTGGGAGCCGCTACTCCAAAGACCGCCGCCATTTATCAGTGTCATAGCGGAAAACACGTTAGCCAAACACACAAGACACATCCACCCACACAGACAGTGTGGTACACATACTACGCCCGGTCAATCACGCACGGACGCACAAAATGGAGGCAACGTGTGCACTAGCAGTCTTGCTTCCTTAAATGCAAGGTTATACATGCATAAATGTATGAAAACAAACAAGCACACGTGCACACACACACACACACACACTCCCTATCTTGCCTCGCACACACACAACAAATAGGTTTAAATAACCTTAATGACCACTCTGCACACACTGCACATATGCATACAAACAAGTTTGTCTGCAGAAGAAGATCCTTCACTTGCATGCATCTCGATTCAAAGAGCCGCACGCACATATTAAATATGGCAAACAGACACCCATAATCTCAGCATCAAACACCAGGCCCTCTAAACAAAGACGGATGTGCAGATTCCCGACATAAACATGTTAAACTCTCACTGCGGTGTTGACGAGGCTGTAAATTCCACCACGCAGAATTATGTGGGATCAAATAACTATACATCACAATTGCAGAGCTTTCTCCCCCTCTCCCCCTCCCTGCCTCTCCTCTGAACTCCTGCAAAAAGAAAGTGTACTACTTTATCTACTGATCCGTGTATAAATTCCAATATAAATCTGTGTGTGTGCGTGTGTGTCTGTGTGAGACCTCCCATGTGCGTTGCGGGGCTTGATGGCACAAGTCTTTGCTGGATGTCTGTGACAGCTCAATCCTACGTGACACGCTCCTGTCTCGTTGTCTATAAATGTGTGCCTGCAGCCTCGGCTTGGCAGCTCCACAACAGGCATAAAAACCACAGCGGTCCGACTCGCTCACGCCAGCATGGCGCCCACTCATCCTCATATGTGTGTGTGACACCACGCCATGCGAGAGAGGCTTCACAGAAGGAGCAGCTGAGATGGGAATTGATCGATGAGAAATGGTTTTCAAACTATGGGTCCTGACCCACGGCTGGATCAAATCGGGGGTGTTCACAGCTCTGCATTCACAGCAAGAAGGTCCTGGGTTCGAGCCCCGGAGGAGTGGAGTAATTGGCCAAGTACAATTGGGAGAAAGGGGGGGAGGGGGGATCCACAAAAAAAAGAAAAGATCTACATGTGCGTGCTGATGGCATGGCAGGTTATTCCTTTACCTGCCAACATGGGGATGGGAGGTTCGACTCCCCATGTTACCTTCGGCTTGGTCGGGCGTCCCTATAGACACAATAGACACAATTGGCCGTGTCTGCAGGTGGGAAGCTGGATGTGGGTATGTGTCCTGGTCGCTGCAGTAGCACCTCCTCTGGTCAGTTGGGGCGCCTGTTTGGGGGGGAGGGGGAACTGCGCAGAATAGCGTGATCCTCCCATGCGCTACGTCCCCCTGGCGAAACTCCTCACTGTCAGGTGAAAAGAACCGGCTGGCGACGCCACATGTATCAGAGGAAGCATATGGTAGTCTGCAGCCCTCCCCGGATCAGCAGAGGGGGTGCAGCAGCGACTAGGAAGGCTCGGAAGAGTGGGGTAATTGGCCGGATACAATTTGGGGGAAAAGGGGGGGAAACATTTTTAAAAATCGGAAAAAAAAAGACATGTATGTTAGGGTTAATACTCCTTCCCGAGCCCCTGAGCAAGGCAATGGAAAGAAGAAGTGGAGTTGGTCCTCGGGCGCTGCAGCTGCCCACTGCTCCTACACAATAGGATGGGTTAACTGCAGGCAACGCATTCAGTGTAAGAATACAATGACAAAATAAACTGGCTTTCATTTTCTGTCATTTGCCCCTAAAAACAGATGTGTGCGAACCGGAAAAATTATTTACAAGCCCGGTGTGCAAGCAACGATTACAACCTACTGTAACCTTTCTGCCCCCCGCCACTGCAAATCACTCACCAAGTAGTATTCAACAGCCAGATGATACACAATGCTTCATGACAACAGCTACATCAGTTTCCCAGAAAAGAAATGTCGCCAGGTATAGATATCAACACAATGCTAACTGTAGCCTGTGTGTGTGTGTGTGTGTGTGTGTGTGCGTGTGTGTTTGTGTGTGTGTCAGAGAGCTGCTGGTAGCTTTAGCAAGTCTGATAAGCGACAATAGAGACGTGACGTCGTGCCAATAAACCAAAGATGTGTGTGTTGCTTTTCTGTGGCAGTGTACACAACACACTGGACGATAACTAACTGTGCTGTATTCACAACATAGTCAGGGATGACGACGGTAACATTAACACGGCAAACAGCAGGGCTGCACGCACACATGCGCGTGCACACACACACACACACACACATACACACGGCGCACACAGAGTGAAGGAAGAGAGGGAGCGGTGGTGGCGAGAACAAAGCAGTGAGAGAAATAAAACATTTTCTGGTTGTTCTGCAGTGGTTATCTTCTGGAAGCACAAGACACGCCCACACCGCCGTCTCATTTAAATATTCTACTCAAGTATACGTGCAGCGCACAACCAGCACAACGGCCACGGCGGACCAGGGTGAGTCAATGAAGTGCTGCAAGTTACTGACACAAAGTTATTAAATGGTTCTTATTGTGTATAATAAAAAAATAACTTAGGGGCGTCCGGGTAGGGTGGCGGTCTATTCCGCTGCTTACCAACACGGGGATCGGTGGTTCGAATCCCCGTGTTGCCTCCGGCTTGGTCGGGCGTCCCTACAGACACAATTGGCCGTGTCTGCGGGTGGGAAGCCGGATGTGGGTATGTGTCCTGGTCGCTGCACTAGCGCCTCCACTGGTCGGTTGGGGGTGCCTGTTGGAGGGGGGGGGGGACTGGGGGTAATAGCGTGACCCTCCCACGCGCTACGTCCCCCTGGTGAAACTCCTCACTGTCAGGTGAAAAGAAGCGGCTGGCGACTCCACATGTATCGGAGGAGGCATGTGGTAGTCTGCAGCCCTCCCCGGATCGGTAGAGGGGGTGGAGCAGCGACTGGGACGGCTCGGGAGAGTGGGGTAACTGGCCAAGTACAATTGGGGAGAAAAAGGGGGGGGGGAATTAAAAAAATAATAACAATAACTTCAATTCAGGGCAGTTGGAGGACACGGAGAAAAATTCTATTTCGAGCTCTGCAACCGATACCCTTGTGTCTTAGCATGGGCCAATGTGTGTTTTACGTGGTATGTGCTATTGCACAGATGTGTGTCTCTTACTATGCAGACACGGACACACACACACACACACACACACACACACACACACACACACACACACACACACACACACACACACACACACACACACACACAGTGAGACAAAACTATTGCAAAACCAATACGTCTGTTAAAATGCAGTGTCAATATTTTGAAAACTGTTTCAATGGTCAGGTGAATCGGCCATACTAAATTGTACCCTAGGTGTGAATGTGTGTGTGTGTGTGTGTGTGTGGGCCCTGTGATGGCCTGGCAGCCTGTCTAGGGTGTCTCCCTGCCTGCCGCCCAATGACTGCTGGGATAGGCTCCAGCATGCCCGCGACCCCGAGAGCAGGAGGAGCGGTTTGGATAATGGATGGATGGATGGATGTTTCAATGTTTCATGAAGTGGATTCAGTGCTTCAGTGTTAAAAATATACTTGCAAATGTTTAAAAAAGCTCTTGCCAGCCGTTTTTCAACTTTTCAGAGTTTCAAAAGGCTATGTCAATGTTGTTTTCAATATTTCAAGGCCCATGCCTAGTGTCTAGAGTAGTCTTCACATCATAACTGCAAACAAGAAGGAGCGCACGCGCACACACACACACAAAATAAAAATATGAATATAATCGATTTTTTGTTAATAAACTATGGTATTTGAACATTTTTCAATGTGCCGTGTGCTCCGTGGGAAAAGGTTCGTGTGCAGCCCTGCAATAAACACATTCTCTTCCAAGACAGGAGAAATGAAAGGAACAATTGTTTTATTTTTTTGCGTCAGTGATCCCAGCAGTCATTGGGCGGCAGGCGGGGGGAAAGGCTCCAGCATCCCCGCGACCCTGAGCGCAGGATAGGCGGTTTGGATAATGGATGGATGGACATGAATTATGTCTTTATTTATTTAAACATAGAATAAATGTAAACAATCCAATGATTTATATCGCACGTATTTTCATATTATATTTTATAATTCCATTATAATCCTGTTATCCTGGCGTCCGGGTGGCGTAGCGGTCTATTTCGTTATCTACCAACACGGGGACCACTGGTTCGAATCCTCGTGTTGCCTCCGGCTTGGTCGGGCGTCCCTACAGACACAATTGGCCGTGTCTGCGGGTGAGAAGCCCGATGTGGGTATGTGTCCTGGTCGCTGCACTAGCGCCTCCTCTGGTCGTTCGGGGCGGGGCGAATAGCGTGATCCTCCCACATACTACTTCCCAGTGGTGAAACTTCTCACGATCAGGTGAAAAGAAGCGGCTGGTGACTCCACATGTATCGGAGGAGGCATATGGTAGTCTGCAGCCCTCCCCAGATTGGCAGAGGGGGTGAGGAAGCGACCGGGGATGGCTCGGAAGAGTGGGGTAACTGGCCAAGTACAAGTGGGAGAAAAGGGGGGGGGGGGTCCAAAAAACGAGAAAAAAAATTCTGTTATCCTCTTTCCAATGTTGTATTGTGTAAATTGTGTCAACACAACATCCATTGCACTTTGTTTCAGAGGGAGATCCCTCCTCTGTTGCTCTCCCTGAGGTTTCTTCCTGTTAAAGGGTTTTTTTAGGGAGTTGTTCCTTATCCGATGCGAGGGTCTAAGGACAGGATGTTGTGTTGCTTTAAAGTCCCCTGAGGCAAATTTGTAACTTGCGATATTGGGCTATACAAATACAATTGACAGTTGACTCTCCCCAGTTATATTGTGCACATATTTACCAATATATGCCAAATAAATAAATACACAAAAAATTGACATCTTTGTATTTTTATATCAAAATCAAATTGTGTTTTCTTCCTGTACAACAAAATATGTGCTTACATAAGCTTGAACCAATCAGTCTCAACCAATAATATCATGAAATCCACCCATCAATCAATCTTCAACCATTAGCGGCACAGAGCTAAGATTCATTAGTTAGCTAGCTAGTAATATGCCCACTTTTCAATGTTCAAATCAAATTCCTCCCAACGTATATGTCCCGCATGTCCATCCTGTTTCACTTAGAAATATGTCACGATACGAAAATCAGATACTCTCAAAATGCCTTTTCAGCTGGACTTTAATTGTATTCCAAAATAATGTTCAATAATGACATTCTTTGTCTGTTTTATGACAGATGATTAATAGGGCACGATTAAAGACTAAAATGGGGGATACTCCATTGATCCAGTTACACCTCTCACTACCACAGCTAGGTGACTAGAGGCCTACAGCCTGGTTTCACGACGAGACACGTGCTCTTAAGCGGGCCTGCAGGAGACTGGAACGTAAATAATGAAAATCAAAATTAGAAGCTTTTTTACACATCTTGGTAAGCGTTAATTGAAATACAAGCGTGCTTGTATTCCAATTGTATTTCAAAAGAGATGCACTGTTTTTCTGCTGCAAAAACAGTGCATCTCTCTTGCTTAATCAATATTAATAAACATAATCTCATATTTCTCTTTGACACTGTAGCTAATTTTACTAAAAAGCAATTGTCTATTGGCTGGCTCAACATTCACGGCCCATGAGTTTCTAGACGTTTTCTGCAATAAGGTCGATGAGGTCGGAAACAAAATTAGTTTTTCAACTCCAGCCCCTGCAGATCCTGGCTTACCAAATTCGTATCTATACAGTGACTCAAAGAAGGTTGAATCAGTTCATCTGGATACAACGTTTATTGACAGATATGTTTCATCACTCAACTAAGTGACATCTTCAGTCTAAACTGACTGCAGGTATCCCCACCCTTATAAACAATACAGTGCCTAACGACCCAAACCAAGGAAGTTTCATATGCAAATATGGGTGTGACCTTTAACTAGAGTTTCAAAGGCCATTTACTAATCACAGAGGATTAGGAAATAGGTGCAATCACAGCAATGTAAGATGGTGACAGATGTACCCCCCCCCCCTACACGGTTCAGGGATGGTCGTTCCCTCTTAACATAGATGGCCTCTTTGACTCCCCGTTCAAACCATTGTTATTCCCTATCAAGGATGTGCACATTCTCAACCCTGAAAGAGTGGCCACTGGCCTGTAGATGGGTGTAGACTGCAGAGGGAGGAATGATGGTTTGAACGGGGAGTCAAAGAGGCCATCCACGTTAAGAGGAAACAACCATCCCTGAACCAAGGGGGGAGAGGACTAAGAGTACATCTGTCACCATCTTACAGTTCTGTGTTTGCAACTATTCCCCCAATCCACTGAATAGTACTCATGGCCATCAAAACTGTAGTTAATGGGCACACCCATATTTGATCACGAAACTGGTCGTTGGTTTCGGTCGTTATACATATGTCACCATCTTACAATGCTGTGATTGCAACAATCCCTAATCCTCTGTGAATACTACATATGGCCTTTGAAACTGTAGTTAAAGGTCATATCCATATTTGCATCTGGTCGTTGGTTTTGGTCGTTGGTTTTGGTCGTGCCAAATAGGGGCCTTAACATTGATGAATGTTTTACAATGTAAAGTTTTATGAATGATGCAAACATTGGGCAGAATTTTAGGGAAATGTTCCCTAGTTCCTTGGGGGCTAATACAGGCACTGTATTGTGCTGTATAGTTTATAAGGGTGGGGATACCTGCAGTCAGTTTAGACCGAAGATGTCACTCAGTGAAACATATCTGTCAATGAACGTTGTATCCAGATGAACTGATTCAACCTTCTTGGATTTTCTTACCTGGATTATTGAGCATGCATCAAGACAAAAAGTTAATGTCAAAATTACTAGCCCCCTTTATGAAATCAAACAAAACCCTTAACTTTTCCATGGAAATGACCATAACCAAAAGTGTTTATAGTTAAATTGCTTCCAACAGAACAAAGACAAAATCTCCACTAAGCTTGATTAAGATATTTTACGGATGTGCTCAATTGAAACAAGAAAAAGCAAAAATGACAAGGCCAAAATTATTAGCCCTCTGACAATTAATAGTCATTAGTGTAACCTTTCTGACTCACAACTGACAACAACCTCTTATGGTAGTTCTTAACTAGGTTGGCACATGTCTCTTCAGGATCTTAGCCCATTCTTCCATGGCAAATTGTTCCAGCTCATCCAAATTGCATGGTTTTTGAGCATGGACATTAACCTTGAGCTCCTGTCACAAAATCTCAATAGGATTGAGATCTGGGCTCTGAGAGGGCCACTCCAGGACCTTGATTTTGGTGTCCTTCAAAAAGTTTTGGACCAACTTGGATGTATGCTTCGGGTTATTGTCTTGCTGGAAGACCCAGCAGCGACCTAAAGCTAGACTGGCAGCAGATTTCTTTACACTATCCTTCAAAATGTCAGCATAATCTTCTTTCTTCATGATCCCATGCACCCAAACAAGGTTACCTGTGCCTGAAGCAGCAAAACAGCCCCACAGCATTATGCTCCCACCACTATGTTTAACTGTGGCAACTGTGTTTTTAGGGTTGAAGGCCTCTCCCTTCCTTCACCAAACAAAAGTACCACCCATGTGCCCAAACAGCTCAAGTTTAGTCCCATCAGACCAAAGGACAGACTTCCAAAACTCATGCCCATGTTTCAAATGTTCATGGGCAAACTTCAGTCTGGCTTTGATGTGCCGCTGTGTGAGCAATGGAATTTTTCTTGGACGATGACCTCAAAGTCCACCACGATGAAGAGCCCTCACAGCAGTCTTCCTTGAAACATCAAGTCCAGAAGAGGCCAGTTCAGCAACAATCATCTTGGCAGAAGTCCGGGGATTGTTGTTGACATCTCTGACTATTTTCCTCTCCAAAGTTTTTGAAATCTTGCACTTTCAACCACGCCCAGGTTTGTTTCTAACAGATGTCTCCCTGTGCTTTGCAATGATGCAACCTACAGCTGTTATAGATACTGTGAAATGCTTGGAAATGGCAGTATAGTCTTCCCCCTTAAGATGAGCATCCACTATCTTTTTTTCTGAGTTCCAGACTGATTTCTTTAATTTTTGGCATGATGAAATTACTTCTTACCAAGAATTTAAGAGTAATAATGATAATAATAATAATAATAATAATAAATTAAACTTATATAGCGCTTTTAATACTCAAAGTTGCTTTACAATAAACGGGGTGAAACAAGATGACAGATAAACATAACATAGACATACAGGGGTGGATGGGAAGGGGGACTGCGAGAGGGAGAAGTGGCAGACACACACGGTGCCAGCAGTACTCTCCGACTTGGACAGATACAAAAGGGAAAGAAAAACAAACATCATAAATCACATAAATCATAGATGAAGTCTGAAGAGGTGAGTCCCGACCAATGACCTGAATGTGGGCAGACCGCAGCAGTGTCCGATGCGCTTGGGGAGGAATTTGGGGAAGGAGTTATGGTCAAAATTATTGGAACACTACCCCCCTCCTTCTCGTGTAATAGGAGGGGGGTAGTGTTCCTTCGGGAATAGGAGGGGGTAGTGTAACTGTGTGGTACCTATTTCCACGGGTTACCAAAATTGTGTAACCCGTAGAAATAGGTACCACACAGCACACAATCGCTACTTTTGGGGTTCTTTATTTTTTTTTGTTATCACTCTAAATTGAATTGAGTAATTAAGTTCCGCCGCCTTTATGGTTTAGGCAGAAAGATTTAATGAAAAACAAACACAAAAAAAACTCAAAAACAAATCAAAATTAGTTTTTGAGTTTTTTGTATTTGTTTTTCCATTTAGTTTTTTTTGTATTTGTAAGAGTAGTCCCTCTCAAACAAATCAAAATTTGTTTTTGAGGTTTTTTTTTTGTATTTGTAATAGTCCCTCTCAATCAAGTGTTCAAGTGCCACTAGTCCTGTTCATTGGAGTCCCTTAAGTAAAGTTCAATGTTGATTGATTGCTCAGGTGTGGTTTGAAAGCTGATAGATTGGACAGGTGTGTTTTGAAAGCAAAATGTTTTTTAAAAAAATCACATGGGGGCTAATAATTTTGACCACCTCGATTTTCACTATATTTGGTATAAAGCAAACCTGAAGATTTATTTTACATTCCAAAATGTACCAAATAGGGGCCTTAACATTGATTAATGTTTTACTATGTAAAGTTTTATGAATGATGCAAACATTGGGCAGAATTTTAGGGAAATGTTCCATAGTTCCTTAGGGGCTAATAATTTTGACCTTAACTATGTACAATGAGTCACTGATAGTCATTGTTATTACAGCTCTTGAAACTATCTCCCTTAATACTTTGACTAAGCTCGTGTCAGCTTCAAAACCAACTACTTACCTACTTGACCCTTTACCAGCAAAACCTTTTATTCCTGGGACTTACAATGCTGGATATTGTTAATTTATCACTTTCTACTGGCACTGTTCTAGCAGGTTTAAAACAGCTGTGGTCAAAACTCTACTTTTAAAAAAATGCACCTCAATCCAGGTTCTCTTAATAATTACTGACCAGTCTCTAATCTTCCATTCTTTTCTAAAGTACTCCAGTTGTGCATCAACAACTTTTGACCTATATAGCAGAAAACTCTCTATATGAACCTTTCCAATCAGCTTTCAGTCACTGCTCTGATCAGAGATGTGAATGATCTTCTACTTGCCATGGACTCGGATTCCACCTCTGTGCTTCTACTACTGGACCTCAGTGCAGCCTTTGAAACCATCGATCACTGTATAATACTATTGTAATTTCTGTGTCTCTGGCTTAGCTCTCTCTTCTTGGCTTAAGTCCTACTTATCTGGAAGAACACAGTGTGTCTGCTATAATAATATTACATCAAAATTTTATGACGTTAAATATGGTGTACCTCAGGGCTTGGTTCTTGGCCCTCTGTTTTTCTCTCTTTATATTTCACCTCTTGGCCAAATTATACACAGTCATGGAACAATTTTCCAATGCTATGCAGATGATACTCAGCTGTATGTGCCTATAAGGGCTGATGATCATACTCAAATAACTGATTTAGAGGCCTGCTTAGCTGTTGTGGAAAAATTGGATGTCACTAAATTTTCTGCTTTTAAATTTGGATAACACAGATGCTGGTCGTTGGCCCTGCAAGACAAAGACACCAATTTGATCAAGTAACAATAACAATCAACAACTCTGAGATTTCACAAAGTGTGGCAGCCCAAAATATTGGTGTTATGTTTGATCCAAGCCTTTCCTTTGTTAAGCACATTAAATAAATCACCAAGACTGCCTTTTTTCACTTACGTAACATGGCTAAATTTCAGCCTTTCCTGTCCATGACTGACGCAGAGACTCTAATACATGCGTTTGTTTCATCCAGACTTGATTACTGTAATGTTGTGTTTTAAGGTCTGCCATATGCTAATACTAAAAGTCTTCAGATGGTTCAAAATGCAGCAACTAAAATCCTAACTAAAACTAGAAAATTTGACCATATTAAGACCAATTCTTGCCTACCTTCACTGGCTCCCTATCCATGTTAGATCAGACTTCAATGTGCTTCTGCTGACTTATAAAATCCTAAATGGGCTTGCCCCATTATACCCGTCTGATCTCCTTAAGCCGTACATTCTATCTCAAGCTCTCCGCTCCCAAAATACAGGGATCCTGTGGGTACACAAAGTTAAAAAAGAAGTCAGCTGGTGGCAGAGCCTTTTCCTATTGGATCCCGTTCTAGTGAATACCCTGCATGCTGCCGTCAGACAATCAGAGTCTGTTGGGTCCTTTAAATCCAAATTTAAAACTCATCTTTTTGCCTTAACCTATAATTAGTTGCCATTAAATTGAATACTTCATGACCAGTACTGCACGGTGTATCAGTTTCTGTCTCAATGAATTTACCAAGCACTGTTCTGCCGCCAAGATTATAGAGTATAGATTATTGACTACTGCAACTGTTCTCTTCTCTCACGTCTTTTCTCTCTCTCTGAATTATATCTTCTCCTTTCTCTTCTCCTGTGTACGTGAATAGTGTGATGCAAGTTTTGCTTGTGTGCAAGTATAGTCGGTTCTCCTCCCAGGTCTCAATGGTGATGGTGGTTGCCACCTGAACACATCTTGACATCCTTCTCATCACATTTTTTATATATCTTATAAATCCATATGTTTGTCATCCTGTTTAAATGTTATATCCTTCTCTCACTCCGATGTGTGACTAATGTGTTTTCTTGTCTCTTTTCCCATGTATGTGAATGGTGTGATGTGAGTCTCCCCTGTGCGCACATGTGGTCTGTCCTCCTGCCAGGTCTAGATGGTGATGGTGGTCATGTGGCTCAGGTCCTAGGCTGTTCCGGTGGCATCTGGACACTGCTTGGCATCTTCCTCATCATATTCTTCATATATCTTACAATTCTATTGTAATTCTGTTATCCTCTTTCAATGTTGTAGTCTGTAAATTGTATTTTATTCTGTATGCACAACATCCATTGCACATCTGTCTGTCTTGGGAGAGAGATCCTTCCTCTGTTGCTCTTCCTGAGGTTTCTTCCCATTTTTTTCCTCCCTGTTAAAGGGTGTTTTTTTTAGGGAGCTGTTCCTTATCCAATGCGAGGGTGTAAGGACAGGTTGTTGCATTGCTGTAAAGCCTACTGAGGCCTACTGTAATTGGTGATATTGGGCTTTTCAAATAAAATGATTTGACTTGACGGACAATATAGAAAGGATTGTTAATTCTCTTGCTTGTTTACAGGTAATTATTGCCAATGTATTTGGTGGGTCTATATACTTAAATAAATACACACTGATGAGCCAAAACATTATGACCACCTGCCTAATATGCTGTTGGTCCACCATGTGCTGCCAAAACAGTCCATGCAGAGGCATGGACTCTACAACACCCCTGAAGGTGTCCTGTGGTATCTGGCACAAAAACATTGGCAGCAAATCCTTTAAGTCCTGTAAGTTGCAAAGTGGAGCCACTGTGGATCTGACTTGTTGGTCCCAGCACATCCCACAGATGCTCAATCAGATTGAGACCTGGTGAATTTGAAGGCCAGGGCAACACCTTGAACCACTTCATCATGTTCCTCAAACCATTCCTAAACAATGTGTGCAGTACGGCATGGTGCATTATCCTGCTGAAAGAGACCACTGCCATCAGGGAATACCATTGCCATGAATGGGGTGTGTGTACCTGGTCTGCAACAATGTTTAGGTAGGTGGCACGTGTCATATTGATGTCAACATGAATAGCTGGACCCAGTGTTTCCTAACAGAACATTGCACAGAGCGTCACACTGCCTCCACCGGCTTGTCATCTTCCTACAGTGCATCCTGGTACCATCAATTCCCCAGGTAAATGACACACATGCACCCGACCATCCACGTGATCTAAAAAAAAAAAAAAAAATGGGGCTCATTGGACCAGGCGACCTTCTTCCATTGCCCCATGGTCCAGCTCCGATGCTCGCATGCCCATTGTAGGTGCATGGTGGGCAGAGGTCCACTATCATAGCCCCATGCTGTGATGCATTGTGTGTTGTGACACATTCCTTCCGTAACCATCCTTAACATTTTCTGACTTGTGCCACAGTAGACCTTCTGCGGGTTCGGACCAGATTTGATAGCCTTAGTTGCCCTCGTGCATCAATGAGCCTTGGGTGCCCAACACCCTGTTGCCAGTTTGTGGTTTGTCCCTCCTCAGACCACTGTCAGTAGGTACTCACCACTGCTGACCAGGAACACCCCACAAGCCTTGTTGTCTGGCCAAATTGTCATGGCCAGAAAGACAATTTGGCTCTTGTCAAAGTCACTCAAGTCTTTACTCCTGCCCATTTCTCCTGCATCCAACACATGGACTATGAAAACTGATTGTTCGCTTACCATCTAATTTAACCTGTAGATTAGATGTGTAGATTAGATGTGCCCTTGTTTGGAGATGATCAACATTATTTGGTTCACCTGTGAGTGGTCATAATGTTTTAGCTCTAGAATCACCCATTTGTAAAAACAAATGGTATGAATGGGGGTGTGTGTGGGCCCTGGCGGGTATCTCTTCTTAGCATCGCCCTGCTTTCTGCCCAATGCCTGCTGGGAATACCTCCAGCCCAGGTGACCAAGAATTGGACTAAGTGGGTGTAGGGAATGAATGAAAAAAAATGAGCAAATGTATCAAAAAGAAGTGTATGGTGAAACTTGCAACAGCCGACAAAACAAGTGGAGAGGTGTAGATGGAGACAGACAGAGATAGACAGGGAACAGAGAATGCCAATTAAACAGGGAGACACCATAAATCAGAGACAAATGAGTCTCACTAGCAGGAATGCAGCACAGACTGACTTTGATTGGCCAACAAGGGAGATCAGATGTTCTTCGACTCATCTGTAGAGGGGGGACAAATAAAGAGTAGGGGCGGGGGGGATACAGGCATTAACTGTAGAGAGAGGTCCCTCTTCCAACATTGGAATTGTTTTTTGTTGGCAGCTCGCTGTTGTTCCACAGGTTCAGATGCACTGCTAGAGAGACACGGCAGTATCGTAGTCCCTCAGAATCTGATTTCTGGGCCCCTGCGCTCAGGAGAGGAAGTCCAATTGGGAATCACTTATAAAGTGTCTGGCGATAACAAGCAAGGCTGAGACTGCTGTCAGGGGCTGAAAGAGTCGAGCTCGAAGCGGGGGCCCTAACACAAACCCGGCTTGCGCATAAAAGAATCTGAATCCAAGCCAGTGGCAGTATACATCTTTGGTTGGGGACATTCAACGCGCTTGCGGCTGGCATGAAACAAAAAGACGAGAAAGTCTTACTCAAGGAGATCAAAAGACAAGAGAGAGCAAAGTAAAGACGGTATGAGAAAGAGAGCAAGAGACAAAAAGATAGAGGATCGAAAAGGGCTAGAAATAGAGGGTGATGAATATTAAATAAGTGTAAGGACAGGGAAGAAGGGGGGTTGGATCGACGGAGGAGGGGGAGGATGGATGATGTGAGTGGAAGCAGGCGGTAACAAGGCTGGGATGTGACTGAATTGGTGATTGAGGCACATCACCAGAGAGAGGGTTTTGATACATAGAGAGATGCAAAGGAAAGATCGAGAAATAGAGATGGAGAGAGAGAGCGAGAGAGAAAGAAAGAGAGCGAGAGAGAGAGATGTGCTGGTCAGGGAGACTTGCATCACAGCTGGGGCTACATTAGAACAGAAAGAGGAGGCTTTCTTTCGATGAGCCCATGGGAGAGGAAAGCGCTGGAGGATAGTGGAGTGGGGGCTCGGGGATGTGAGTTAAAGGATTCAAGGTCAAGGAGATGAGCTTGAGGAGAATTTGCAATTTAAGTAAAGTTGTATTTGGCATCTTTGAAAGTTGCACCATCAGCTGTTACAAAGAGGGAGACATGAGATTCTAATGTAATCTTTGCTCTGGACACAAAGCTTTTATTACTTACCTCTCTACCATAAAGGTGCCATGTCGACAGTATATGAGATAGACCCACCCGAACATCACAATGGCATTAAATGAAAACTCACAATGGGATATTACAATGGACATTAGCTAGCTAAACACGTTTAAAAAATCATTTCAATTGTTACACTGTGTTCACACAGCCATCACCCTCATCGACGAGTCGCCTTAAGTTCATTCATTTTCTATGGAGCTGAGCAACCATTCAATGTTGCTTGGGCAAGTAGCCTAGAAAAAGATGGCCATTTATTAACTTTTGGCAGGCACCACCCATCGAAAGCCAATTAGAATTATTCTCCTCATTTCCTGCCCAATGTGACAGAAGTTCCATGTTCCGCTTGCAGTGACCACAGTGGGGGAGAAGCTCATCAGCACTACCCAAAGTTTCCCCATGCATTACAACTTTCACTTAAAAGAGAACCACCGGGCATCCGGGTAGCAGAGTGACTCAGAGGTTAGCACTGTTGCCTCACAGCAAGAAGATCCTGGGTTCGAAACCCAGGCTTTCCCAGGTCCTTCCTGTGTGGAGTTTGCATGGTCTCCCGTGTCTGCGTGGGGCTCCTCCAGGTGCTCTGGTTTCCTCCCACCATCAAAAAGACATGCATATGTGTTACCTCCGATTTGGTCGGGCATCCCTCCAGACACAACTGGCCGTGTCTGCAGGTGGAAAGCTGAATGTGAGCTCAGCGACTTACCAACTAAGTTGGTATCTGTGTGACTGCAGTGTTAGTTAATTAATTGTATTAGTTGTTAACTTGTTAATTAGCCAAGCAGCAACTGACATTTTCTTTTCAAGAGCGATAACATAACAAAAAGTACTACCACTGACTTCCCGGGGAAAGGAATCGATCCCTTATGCGAAGGCACAACAGACCAAAGTGGTGCCAACTTTCTGAGACAGACTCCACATGATGCCGAGTCATGCCACTTCTGCACACCCCTTATCCTGACACCTCCAGTACTCGTCTGAATGTTTCTCAGGCCGTGATTGGAGGGTCGGGGGCTAAATCCCAGCACTCCGTAAGTGGCTATCCAGCATTTCACTTAGGAAGACTTAAGACTAACCCCACCCCCACCCACTAATTACATAGTTCTAATTAGCTGTTGGGCAGAATCCAGTATATGCTTAATTGTCTATTGACATTATGCAATGAACTGCAACCAAACCCTCTATCTCAGTTACCGTATCGCCTCAACAGCAAGAAAAATCCAGACTGCTGAAAATGTCAGGGTTTTGGATTTGAAGTGCACTCACAAACATGCAGTCTGCAGAGAGGGTGCGTACTTGTGCTCAGTATTCCAATCATGACTTTTCAAAGTCGCAGAGATGTGAAATACTTAAGTCTCTCAGAGTCAGTGAGTGAAATCTTTTTCACCAAATATCTCTCTTTTACTGCCTCTCTGTGTGCTCCTATCTGTCTACTTTTGTCTCCCTGCCTGCCTCCCTCCATCTCTCTCTTTAACCCCTGGCTCTGCAGCTCGGCTCTGTCCTCCTGGGTTTGTTTTTCGTTTCAAAGAGAAAATCCAGTGGGGTTTTATTGATACACAACACCTCAGTTTCTGCTGCCAAATGCCAATAAGGAAAGAAACAACAGTTGCCATTTACGATCGGTCTTTGACCGCAATTAATCACCAATTCAATGCCAAATTATCAACAATGGAACTTCATCAACAATTAAACTGTCTCTTTCTCCCTCGCTCTCAGCATCCCCATCTGTCTGTCTGTCTCTCTCTTTCTCTGTTGTAGCCACTGACAGTTCTGAATTTCTTTCATTAGCTGGGGAAATGTTCACTCTGGGTACTGGGCTGCTGCATCACATGAGCATTTTCTGGCTTTTGAAAGCCCCAGTAACATTTTGTGAATTGGCACATCTGCGAATCAGCAAACACTTATGAGCTGCATATGTGTGTATATATATATATATATATATACATATACATGTGTGTGTGTGTGAGAAAGAGAGAGTGAATGAGTAAGTGAATGAGTGAGTGAACGAGCGAGAGACAGTGAACGAGTGTGTGTGTGTGTGTGTGTGTGTGAGAGAGTGGGTGAGTGAACGAGAGATGTGTGAGAGAGAGAGAATCGTGTGTGAACGTGAGAGAGAGATGTGTGTGTGAACGTGAGAGAGAGGTGTGTGTTGCGTGTGTGCATATGAGAGAGAGTGAGTGAATGAACGAGAGAGGTGTGTGAGAGAGAGTGAGTGAACGAGAGAGATGTGTCTGTGTGTGAGAGAGTGAGTGAGCGAGTGAGTGAATGAGATGTGTGTGTGTCTGTGTGTGAGAGAGTGACTGAGTGAGTGAACGAGAGTGAGTGAATGAGAGAGAGAGAGAGAGAGAGAGAGAGAGAGAGAGAGAGAGAGAGAGAGAGAGAGAGGAAGCAACGTCTGATGTGCTCTCATGTCACATGTTCTCCTGTTATTCGGCCATTAGGGGTGCTGTCTGTGGTTTGTCTGTCATATATGTATGTTTTATTTGCAGATCAGTGGGGAGACTTACTAAAGTTCATAATCTAAATGGGCCATCTTCCATGAGCAGCATGTAAGGCATTAAAATATCTTAGTAATAAAATGTATGTGTTTATTTTATCTATTAATTGCAATGCAACCAATAAAATCTGTCAGAATCAGAATCATGTTTATTGGCCATGTAGTTTTGCACACACGTGGAATTTGACTCCAGTTTCGTGGCTCTCTCAGTGTACTTAACATAGAATAACAACACTACAACACAACAATCTTCACATATATACACAAGGACTGACTATATACAGGTGAGATAAGAGGTGATAAAGTGCAATGGCGTGTAGAGAACATTACTAATTACTAATGGTGCAGAGAACATTACTAACCTTGATAAAGGTGAACAGCCATGGGCTGCCAAATACTGGTTAAAGACATTTTGGTGTTCTGCTGATGTTTGGAGCAGACATGTCAAGGTGATGGAGTGTGCCGATTTTTACAGGTTTACTGTATGTTGGTCCACTTGACCTGTGCCCCCGCCCACAGGGTTGGTGGTTGTGTCAGGAAGGGCATCCGACGTAAAATTCTGCCAAAGATTGACAAGACCATACTGGATCGGTCGAGGCCCGAGTTAAAAACGACCGCCATTGGTGCCGCGCCCCCACAGGGTACCGATGGAAACTATCAAATCTGCTGTGGTGGCCCCTGGGAAACAGGGAACAAGCCAAAAGAAGATGAAGAAGAAGCAGGAGGAGGAGGCGGCAGCACCACCACCATCGGGACATTTACTAACACATAGTATGTCATGGTTCCCAGGCTGCAGTTAGCTCACTGAAGGGGCCAGCAGTAATTGTGTATTATAATGTGGAGGTAAAATAGATAATAATCGTATGTAAAATCATGTTGTTATTCACTAGCTTGGTTTAAATGGAAGTCTTGGTCACCAAGCCTCACTACTACCTTACTAGAATGAAAGGATGCAAGTGTGTGGTATTGTGATATTTTGTAACTTCTTTATTTACCTTAATTCTTTTTTAGATCCGCACCCCATTTTTTTCCCTCCCCAATTGTATCCAGCCAATTACCCCACCCTTCTGACCTGTCCCAGTCGCTGCTCCACCCCCTCTGCCGATCCGGGGAGGGCTGCAGACTACCACATGCCTCCTCCGATACATGTGGAGTCGCCAGCTGCTTCTTTTCACCTGACAGTGAGGAGTTTCGCCAGGGGGACGTAGCGCGTGGGAGGATCACACTATTCCCCTACAGTTCCCCCGCCCCCCTGAACAGGCGCCCCGACCGACCAGAGGAGGCGCTAGTGCAGCAACCAGGACACATACCCACATCCAGCTTCCCACCCGCAGACACGGCCAGTTCTGTCTGTAGGGACGCCCGACCAAGCCGGAGGTAACACGGGAATGCGAACCGCCGATCCCCTTATTGGTAGGCAATGGAATTGACTATCACGTGACCCGGATGCCGTTATCTTAATTAGGTTTTCGGAATTAAATCACGAACAACTGTTTTGAACTAAAACTCTTTCATTCATTGTCTCAATTGTGTATATGTGTGTTACATAAATTGTCTTCCCCGGTTACATATCCCTTCACCTAGTACCTCTTAAAGGTACAGTACACCATCCAGTACATTACAGGTATAATAGGGGTCTTGCATATTTGCATGTGCAAGATCACACTTGCGCATTTTCTGCACAAACAAGTGAGCCACATCATAATTTGATTATTTGATGCAATATAATTCAACACAGCTTCACTTCAAACGATGAGATAAAGTCGTCACAAACCAAGACTAATCTACGTTTGCGTGCTGTCCAGTTCAGCTTGCTGGAATAGTGCACACCTGCCAAATAGGAGCGAGTGCGAGAGCAAACCCACGTTAATCCCTGTTCTGGTATCAATAACTTCCCTGGAAACAGATTTAATTGAGCCTGCTACAAAACGTGCAGAATCTTTAAAATTCAGACTTGTGTTGAAATAAAGGTGACCTGGTCAACATAAAATAAGAAAGCATGGACTTCCCCTCTGGCTTTGTCTCTCTGCCTCCATCCACACCTCCTTGAAGAGAGGTAGGGAGATGGCATGTGAGGAGCAGAGTTTATCCCTGATATAGAAGTGGTTAGAGGGTTTCTCCTGACACTTCCATTATTTATTCATTGGTGTATATATGAATCCTATTGTGGCGATATATTTATTGCCCCAAGTATTTGACTTGAGCGGCGTGGGTGCAGTGACTGTGTTGGTGTGCGTGTGCGCATGCATGAATGTGTGCATATAATTGCACAGTGCATAACACTAAGTGTGTGTGTGTATGTGCGTGTGTGTCTGTGTGTGTGGCTGTATGGCTTGCTGATGTAACTTGGGGCCAAAACAACAGGCAAGGTTCAATACAAATGCAGAACCCTGGAAGCCACGTGGGGGAATTACACTGCTGTGGGTGTTTATCATGGTGCTGATGGCCTTTTCTGTGTCTGTGTGTCTGTGCTGCTTTACATGAATGTGTGTACACAGTCGCTCTTGTATGCTTGTGTGTCTGTACAGGATCCTGTCTGTGCATAAACAAATATACAAAATACATACATGGTTCACAGTATGGAAGACTAGTGTCAGTTGTGCATGTCCGCTGAATTATCCAGAGGTTTTGATGCTGCAGTTGTTTTGTCACGGTTTGTCAGTTTGTGCTGCTCTCACGTCGCCTCAGGCGCTGCCCGGTGGTCATAACACAGAACAGGAAACCGACAGGTTTTCTCGGTTAGCAATAAGAGTGTCTCCGTGACGCGCAGCACTACCACACAAGAAGAACATCTGCTAAGAGGAGAGAGGCAGGCTGGTGATCTGTTTAGAGAACAACACCTTCACACACACACAAACACACACGCAAACACACTCTTGGAAGGGGCTTTTTGGCATTCTAGCTATTCAGTTTCAATGATTATATCCATAAGATTGTGTGTATGAAAACTCCTTTTACAACTTCTCCACGTGGCATTTCTCTGAGGACAGCTAAATAGTGACTTTTTCTTTTTCTTAAAAATGTTCCCCCTTTTTCTCCCCACTCGAATTTTAGCCAATTACCCTACTCTTCCGAGCCACCCCGGTCACTGCTCCACCCCCTCTGCTGATCCGGGGAGGGCTGCAGACTACCACATGCCTCCGCCGATACATGTGGAGTCACCAGCCGCTTCTTTTCACCTGACAGTGAGGAGTTTCGCCAGCGGGATGTAGCGCGTGGGAGGATCACGCTATTCCCCCCAGTCCCCCCCCCCCCAAACAGGCGCCCCGACCGACAAGAGGGAGCGCTTAGTGCAGCGATCACGACACAAACCCACATCCGACTTCCCACCCGCAGACACGGCCAATTGGGTCTGTAGGGATGCCCGACCAAGCCGGAGGTAACACGGGGATTTGAACCGGCGATCCCCTTGTTGGTAGGCTAAGTAGGGACTTGACTTAACAGCTTGAACCTACATTCACATATACACAATTGTCTGCACGTACGCACACACACACACACACACACACACACACACACACACACACACACACACACACACACACACACACACACACACACACACACATTGGATTAGAGCTCTAACATTGTCAGCAGGTATGGCAGCTGCATGTCAAAGGGGTTGCCATGGTGACCAGGCATCAGCTCCATCAGCTCGGCTCACTCTTTCCATCATACACTCACTTTTTTTTTATAACTATCTTTTCTCATCTCTGTTTCCTCATCTCCGTCGCCAGCTGCCAGCTTCACAGTGCTGTAGCTACCTGTGCGACCACAGATATGGGCCGAGCTGGCCAAAAACCTGTGGCTGTGCATGCTTCATCATCACACATCACGACACCTACCGTATCATTAAATGACCACAAGCTTCCATTTTTACATTATAACCCTGTTCTCTAGGAGAACAGGCCTGCCAGAAAGCGACCAATAGCGCTTGCATCATAGCCTCATGTCCCCATGTGCCTTTTCCACCGACACATCATAATGGGGTGGGGTGAGTTCGGGGGGGGGGTGACACAAGTGGGGCCTGGTGCGGATAATCACATCCCAACAAGAGAAATTATCGTGTTCGGTGGCAGAGCAGGGCGGTTGCGTGTCTCATACATAAAATGTCATGCCGCTTCCTGCTCCCCCTGCCTCACATGTTGAGGTCATCAACAAACACTGTTAATTGCTTGGCCACGGAGGTTTAGATGCTGGGAGGATGCAGAGCCTCTTTAAACGACCCCCCCCCCTTCCCCCGCGGCTCTACATCCTCTGAGATTTACAAAGCCCCCGGTTCCCTTGCTAACCCCGCTCCCTGACTCTCTAGAGCTGGCCTGCTCCCGATCCATTTATGAAAAGCCCTTCCTCTCCCTTCATGTATTCACGGGCCCGTCATTAACGCTGTTTGCTGTGGTCTTTAACCCACTTGTTAACACAGCTGATTAGCGCAAAGGAGCCGGCGCAGCCGAGGACGGCGGCATAACATCATAATGACTAAATGTCAGCCATATTCCGCAATGTGAGTCTGTAATAGCGGCGAGGGAGGGAGCGCCGAAAATAGGAGCTATGGCTTTTAATGGGAGTCTAACAGGGAGCAGCTCTCACGATGACTCAATGGGCGCTTTGTCTTGCTGAGCTTCGGTACACACTGGCAGCACAGCGACACGCGCACGCGCACACACTCATCGATGTCGACGCACGGCGCTGTCACATCAGCAAGAACATGAGCCGTGTTACACATGAAGCTTCCTCCCAACACGAAACTAACAAGCTCACATCATCTGTCCAATTTTTCCCTGTCTAAAGAAAGGGCGCAGTGGGCCCACACAAGTCTTGTCTGTTTTTGTCTTCTTTTTTTTTCTCTCTTTTTGCCTTCTACAAATCAGGCCCTGCTTTACAGAGGACCCGGGAGAACGGAAAAGAAAAATAAACTGGTAGGAGGACAGCGATTTGAGACGTACCCTGTGCAGCATACCTGCTAGCGGTTGTCAACGGTCCCACGTCGCCGGGTGTTTCCGCACCGCGCAGCGTGTGCTGCAACACCCGGCTGGCGAGCGCAACTGAACGTGAACCTCCAGGCACCCGTACAGGAAGCGTTTGAAATAGAGGGGCGATGTTTCGGAACGCCGGCGAAGTCGGTGATTTGAAATACTGCCCAGAGGAAAAACGTCTGGTCTGGCTCCAGAATACTTCCACATAGTGGCACTCTTATCTAAAGTGCCTTATGGTACAATAAGCGCATATATTTTTAGTGTGGGTGGCCTCAGTGAGAATAAAACCTTTTAATACTAGAGCGACCGGGATTTCACTCCCACCTATAAACTCTTATGTTCTGTCAAGATAAATACCCAAATTGAGATATTAATGCATTGCATGTTAGTACGTCTGTTAAGACACTAACTGATACCAAAATGAACATTTCAACAACTTCAGTACTAGTTTTGAAACAATTTAAAATGGCCGCTGTCCAATGCCTGTAACTACTGCAACGCGTCGGTGGTCGTCATGTAGCATCGGAAACGGCGTCTGTACCCAGACATGTTGGCAATAATCAAAAATCAAGTTTAGACTATTTCTCTGCACTGGAGGACGCTAGTGTGTTTCCAGGACAGAACGATGAACTTCACAAAGGAAATGATGCGGCCAACACACATCATAAATTGTGACATGACACGCACGATCATGCGCAAATTACATGCGGTTATGTTGACCGCTCATGGTCGTCTTAGGTAGATCTTATCAAAACTTTTTTGTGCAATTGATCTAAAACTCATTTTAATGCAAATATATGCAATTTTAGGAGCATTCAGGGGGCGGCAGGTCTGTATCTCTTTTTTTCCCCCTCAAAGTTATTAAACTTTGAAAATCCAAAATGGTCAAAATGACCACCTTGGTCGTTGCCCAATAATATTAGTGGCATGCTCTGCACATGAAGAGCGTCTCTCATTATGTTCCCAACAATTTTGAGGTCTTTATTTCTTTGCATTGGGAACATCATTCTCCTCAAACTAAATGTCTACCCAATTCCCCCTCGGGGATGAATAACGTATTTCTGATTCTGATTCTAATGAGCTGTTGATACCAACATAGTGTTAGCACCTACCTAGAGTTATTTTTGATATTTGTACTCTTTGCAAATGCTATTGTAGCGCGAATTCGGGGGGTAGGCGGGTGCTCGAACCTCGGTTCCCCCACATTACGGGCGACTGCACTAACCAGTCAACTAAAGGGTCCAATCCATTAGCCAAGGCCTAGCGAGTCCACACATCCGTGGTCGTACACTGTTATACTAGCACAGAACAAGGAATGCTATGGTAAAGGAAAAAAAATACTTTTTGGCCAAAAACCAGCTTCAACATGCGGTAAAGTGAAGTTTTATTTTGCCAGACTTGATTTAATGGAAGAGGTATATAAGCACCAAATATTCATCATATCGCACATAGTTTTGTCGTTACTTTTTGCGTTAAATTAAAATTTCAGGCGTTTAGCTGCTAGTTACCCAGAATATTTCACTTATAGAGCATTAGAATACGCTTTACCTCCCACATCACCCAAAGTACTTCAAAACATGAAGTTCAAGAACCCGTAAAATATCCGTAACCATTCCTGTGGCCATGAAAGAGGGGAGTTGTGTTGAAGACAGGCAGTAAGAGTTACAAAGAAACAATGGGGGGTCTTTGAAGGGTCTATTGAGATGGCACAGAGAAAAATGTAAAGTTGGTTTATATATTCAACCAGCATGCTAATAAATTGTTAGCATATCCATTAAAGATGCTCATGTTTCGAAAAGTTTTTCACATCTTGGCCCACAATCTTTCTGATCTTAACCCCCAGAGTATTTTTTTACCTTAACTTCCATATGCAAAGTATTGCAGACAAAACCGGCACTCTACCTGTAAACCAACCTTCGTCTGGGATGTACTGCCTTGTTTTTTCTTGTAATTTATCAAAGCACTTCCATGTTTTTCAAATGGCCAATGATCAACAATCAAAAACAGAGAAAAGGACAAAACTGAAGGTACCATGACTGCATCTCAATTGTCCTGAATCAAGAGTAAATCCAGTCAAAAGCCACAGAGCTTCTGAATGTGGGGTCATTGGAACTGTGATGGTTGTAAATCCAGGGGCTGGAGTGGAAAAACTGCAGTGGGGTACTTCTTAATTCTTGATTCATTTTGCCACAGTTGAGGCTTACTCTGTCGTGTCTTGACGCAAAGCATTGATTTTCAGCTGTTCAAACAGAGTGCGTGTGAACCTTAAAACCCACTTAAAGCCCGTGCATCCTCCCCATGCAACTCCTGCAAGCATGCTGCTGCAAATGGAGTCGACTCACTTGTTTAGAATAAATAATAACCAAAGCAGGTATTTAGGCCTAGGAGACTATTTCCTCCCAACTTCCCTGCCCATTTCCTGTGTGGAGCACAGTGCCTCCTACTTTAGGCAGGCTTTGATTGGCAGATGGGCTGATAACCCCTCTGCCTGCTTTCCCAGCATCTGTCAATCAAGATGGAAGTCTGTGAGCCGCGAGGAGCATTAGAGGGAGCTACACAGCCAGAGGGGGAGAGCGAGAGAGAGAGAGAGAGCGAGAACTAGAGAGAGAGATATATGGTTAGAGACAGCAACACGGAGAGATAGCCAGGGTCTGAAAGAAAGAGAGCGACAGAGAAGCGAGAGAGCGAGACAACACACCACAATGAGTCGAAAACCCTTTCTGGATCCATTAGGGGTCCAGAAGTGGATAAACCCAATCGAAGCCTGGTTCAGCATTTTTGATCATTAAACTAATGTCTAGAATTAGGGATGGAGCTGCATCCCCAGTTGTTTCCATTAATCTATTAGTGTTTATTGACGTGTCTCGTTTCTTGCTCAGAGATAATCATGTTTCTTTAATGCTGCCCATATTCCCCGGGCCTCCGTTGCTGATTTGACAGAGTTTGCAGGATGCTGAAAAAAAAAAAAGGCTAGCATTCCCAAACTGTCACAGCCTTCAGGCCCATTACACTCAGCACAATGTCTCCGTACAAACTGTGCTTCCAGTTCTGTTGATAAAAGCATGAGCTGAGTCCCGTCTGAGCCGCTCATCCATGATAATATATCCAGTGTTTGTGCCGGGAAATTATTAGATTTCTGACACTGCGGTATTTAGTGTTCTCCTTTTTCACATCTAACAGAGAAAATCATGGTGGAAACCATATTATCAATATTCCAACTCACAAGTATTGTTGGTTGGGTAAAATGTGCTTGGAAAGAGATTTCGTTCTTCTCTTTCTTTTGCTCACTAAAAATAGGCAGTAAAAATCCGATTAATTTCTGTTACATGTGAATTAATTTATCTCCAAAGTTGACAGAATGTGAAGTGAAAAGGAAAAAAACTAATCCATGCACAATTTGAATTTACTCCTTCTACTGTTCATTTTTTTTTCTGTCCAGAAGTATCTTTAATCCCCTGTGATTTGACAGCCATTGTAACAGTGACAAATGTTTTGTTATCAGATCCCATTACCTGCAGACCTGCCAAACCCAGCACTTATTTCCAGCAGAGGTAGCTTCCATTATTTCAGCTCCAGAGTGTGAATTCTGCAAATTAATAGCTGCACACTCCCTCCGTGGTGCCAGCCCCCCTTCATCAAACCCTAATGACAGGATAGAGAAAGACCTAGACAGGATTATGCAAACAGAGAGTGGAGGTGTGATGAGGCGCCGGAGCAAAAGAAAATAATTGTCTAACGTGTGTCAAACGCCCACCAATAATTGTGCAATGGCATGTGTGTGTTGTGTCTGTTGCGTGTCTGAATAATGTGTGGCACATGCTGTCTGCATGCGCATGGGATTTCATGCACGCAGGCGTGTCAGCGTACAGGCAAGTGCATACATGTGTGTCTTAAGTGTGTGTGTGTGTGTGTGTGTGTGTGTGTGTGTGTGTGTGTGTGTGTGTGCGTGCCAGAGCAATAAATGTGTGGAGAAGGATATGGCAGGGCAGAGTGATGGATCTTCTACTAAAGGCAGGCTGCGTCTCTAGGGAGGGACGCGGCAGCATCCTATCGAGGAGGAACAACTTAGAGTAGCTAATTGGGTCACTGGTACTGGGCAGGGAGCTTCCATCCATCCATGCTTTTAAGACAGAGGGAGGGAATTAGAGGGAGGAGAGAGAGAGGAGAAAATTTGGAAGGAGCACTACTGGACAAGCAAACTGGAGAGTGAAAGATAAATAACAATGTGGTCTTTTCAAACCAGGCAGAAAGCAGAAAAAAGGGAGAATGCAGGGAAACGTGATTGGGAAAGAGAATAATAAGCTCCTATTTTGTCTTTGATTTTTGTTGTTTTTTTTGTTTTTATCGAAAAGCTCGAATGATTATAGGCAGCTGTGGATTTGAAAGGCAGTTCTCTCAAGTGGGCAGGACAGTGAATGGATTTCAGGCTTCCTTGCTATTTGGAGGTAGAAAATCTCCACAGAGCTGCCAGCGGTAACCCTTGCATACAGTGCAGTATATCGCCTTCCTCTGTTCTCCTTCCAGTGGAGCTCGGCAGCTAAATCTGATCAAACTCTCCTTTAATGAACACAAAGGGGTGCAGGAGACAGGTTGAGGGGGAAAAAAGGAGCATCTCTGAGCCGTGGTTGGCTCTCGAAGAGAACAGAGACTTATAAGTGAGAGGCTGAGAAAAGGAAGAGCGAGAGAGCGAGAGCGAGAGAGAGAGAAAGAGAGAGATGTAGGCGTCCTCTCCTACTCTGGGTAAGACTGAAAGGTCAGCGTTTGAGTGTTGTGTAAATCTATCATTACACCGCCGGAAGGCTAACACACCCGTGTTGGCTGCCACCCTGCTGATTATGGCGTCCTCTCCTACTCCTCTTTCTCTCCAGCTCGACCAGGCCAACTACCTTCTCTTTGAAGTCTTTGAAGAACATTTGATTTCTTTTCTTTAACAACTGAAATGCTCGTGTCTAAACAAACAGCTTCAGTTCTAGAAAGCGCTATCATTTTATCAACCATACACTTAGGGGCACAGCTTGATAGACTTCTCATCTATTCTGGTCCCATTTCATTTGTCGCTGCACCCTGTATTTAGCTTAAAATGCTTTTCTGTGTCACAGAGTAGCTCCTTAAAGGGTAATTCCGGTATTTTTAAACCTGGGCCCTATTTTCCCCATCATTTGGCGGTCACTAACGGCTGGTGGTGATATTGGGTGGGTGAGCTAACAAATATAGTACCTCCATCCAGTTCACACTGCAGCAACAGTAACATAACATCTGAGATACCAAGTTAGAGCAACGACACTATATACCTTGCTATATAGCAAGTGCTCTACAACAACACTAGATAAGTATAAGAACGGCCTGATGCCAAAAAACTCTGTCACACACACACACAAACCATTTGACTATTTTTCTCTGTACACATTAGCACATGCCATTTTTAACAAGAACAACATAAGCAAGAATGATGGAATGATATGCAGAATCATGTAGCCTACAATGTCAGAAAAGGGCTCACCTAAGGATACACAACAAAATGTGTCCCGACTGAAACGACGCCAATAAATACTGCAAATGTTTTTTATCACAACTGTTTTGCAACACATTGTGTCAAACATGTCCCGAATAAAACAGTTTGGTTAAGCACAGCAAAAATAATGGTCATTATAGAAGAGAGACAAGCGATATGTAGACAGGAAAGCTAAACGTGTCTGATGGTCTTTTAAGAGGTCTATAGGCTTGGGCCTACCTTATTTGAAGAGACGCTCACATCAACAACCTTTCTGGGATGCAAACAGGTTAATCACCGTGTCATTGAAGTCCGGTGATTTTTGGATGAAGTCCCGCTCAGCAGACAGCATAGCCAGGGCGTTCAGCCTATCCTGTCCCATAGTACTTCGGGGGAATGATTTGATCCTCTTAAGTGTACTGAAACACCTCTCTGACTCTGCAGATGTCATGGGGCAAGGGCATAGGAGAGAATTTTATATTGGGGGGGGGGGGGGGGGACAAAACCCTGCAGGGGGGTTGGGGGCATGCCCCCAGATTTTTTTTTTTAAACTATTTTAAACTGCCATTTCACAACAGTTTTCAGCAAAGAAAAACATGTGTCATGGCCATATGATAAGGCCTCCCCTGGAAGGTTGTACTGATAATAAAGAGTATAGAACAGTGCAAGAAAGCAATATGCAACAAAGTGCAGCAAAATATGCATTTAACCGACCTGTAATGCATACTGTAAATGCTGTACAGCCTTGTAAGGTCAGGTTGCTGTACTGTATGCAACGTTTTCATGTCTCATATTAAGCTTTATTGAGCTTTGATTTCTCATATTAAGCTTTAAGCTTTGATTTCTCATATTAAGCTTAACTAGCTAGCAAAGTTCCCCAACAGCTTAGCAACACAATATGAAGTTACCAAACTACCAAAACACAGTACTCTGAAATGAACGTAAATGCTATATAAAACACTGTATTCACAATAAGGTTGATGTGACCAGTTCCATATTAACGTTATAACCTTTAGAACAGTGTTTCTCAACCGGGGGTCAGCGGACCCCTAGTGGTCCGTGATGTAATTGCAAGGGGTCCGTGAAAATAAAATATCTTTAAAAAAAAGATCCTATGACATTTATAGAAATAGGATTATTTTACTCAAATGTGACTGAGACCTTTATCTACCTAAACTATAAAGGGTAACAGGACTTTTTTCTCTAATTACATCTGTTTCACAAGTGTAATTTATTGTATTTTAATAAGAGATCTCGCTCCCGTTTGCATTGTTAAAAGTTACTGCATAAAAATTCTGTTGTTACATATATCTGAAAGTTACTGAATACATATTCTGTTTTGTTACATATATCTGAAAGTTACTGCATAAGAATTCTGTTTTGTTAACTATATCTAAGTTACAACTGAGAGCTCTTATTTTTGCCCCAAAGAGTGAATAAATGCTATAATGCAATTTAAAATGCAGTTTCTACTGTTTCAATCAAATTGCAACCCCCCTCCCCCAAGATCAGGTGGAGGGGTCCTCAGGGTAGATCAAAAATACGCAGGGGGTCCAGGACCCCAAAAAGGTTGAGAACCACTGCTTTAGAATGTATTTGCGTGCGACTATCACGTCTCTGCTAGCTAAATTTAGCCGCCCATTGACTAGCATTGACAGGAGTTAGCAAAAATAAATGTACTTAATTAAATACACACGTTTCAACCTCATGTTTCATCACAACGACATATTTATCTTTTAAAAAATGGCTAAGTACACTTCGTTTGTGAGGGAATTTACAAACCTGCGAGTGATGATGAGTAGAGGAGGCTTCATCGCCGCTGCCTTGAAAAGTTGCGCGCCATTGCCACGTCACCGCCGTCACGTCTCAGCGGGCCGCCGCCAGTACCAAAGACATGGGGAGGGGGGGGGTTATTGTTTTTGTTAATAACTAATACTTTTACATATTGTTGGAGGGGAATGACATGAATGCTGACACATACAGGGAGTATATGTCTAATATGATACATATTTATGCATATATCTAGTAGTGGATGTTTTTGTATATGGGGGGGTACTTTTTCGCCCTCCCCCTTCCGACACCCTTGTCATGGGGGTCGTGATGGCTATTTGTGATCATTTCAAAAAGAGTGCTCTGAAGATTGTCCCCTTAGCACAATCACACGCTGGCTTACACGTGCCACGCCGCTCGTCTCATCGGCTTGCGCGGCCACAAATGGTGCCTGCGATGTTTCATCAGCCAGTTTTTGTCCCTACACGGCTAACATAAAATCAAGCAAGTCATTTAGGCTGGTCTTGGACGTGTACTTTGCAGCCTGTGTGATCGGCTAAATGGCTATCCAAAAAAAAAGAGAACTGGTCAACGAGGTCCAGACACACGCGCCGCTGGAGTGAAGTCGGAGATTCGTCGGACCCCCGCAGAGCTAGCTCACGTGCCCCACAAAATGTAACACAGTCCATGATTAATGGATGCCTGTTTTTCTTCACCAGCTCGGCGGCCCTCATCAAGTTGACAGTTGATGGTAGTGCAAACTACTAATAAGACACGTTAGTCCCCTAGCTCAGTGTTTCTCAACCGGGGGTCCGCGGACCCCTAGTGGTCCGGGGTGTAATTGCAAGGGGTCCGTGAAAATAAAATATCTTTAAAAAAGAGATCCTATGACATTTATAGAAATAGGATTGTTTTACTCAAATGTGACTGAGACCTTTATCTACCTAAACTATAAAGGGTAACAGGACTTTTTTCTCTAATTACATCTGTTTCACAAGTGTAATTTATTGTATTTTAATAAGAGATCTCGCTCCCGTTTGCATTGTTAAAAGTTACTGCATAAAAATTCTGTTGTTACATATATCTGAAAGTTACTGAATACATATTCTGTTTTGTTACATATATCTGAAAGTTACTGCATAAGAATTCTGTTTTGTTAACTACATCTAAGTTACAACTGAAAGCTCTTATTTTTGCCCCAAAGAGTGAATAAATGCTATAATGCAATTTAAAATGCAGTTTCTACTGTTTCAATCAAATTGCAACCCCCCTCCCCCAAGATCAGGTGGAGGGGTCCTCAGGGTAGATCAAAAATACGCAGGGGGTCCAGGACCCCAAAAAGGTTGAGAACCACTGCTCTAGAATGTATTTGCGTGCGACTATCACGTCTCTGCTAGCTAAAGTTAGCCGCCCATTGACTAGCATTGACAGGAGTTAGCAAAAATACATTTACTTAATTAAATACACACGTTTCAACCTCATGTTTCATCACAACGACATGTTTATCTTTTAAAAAATGGCTAAGTACACTTCGTTTGTGAGGGAATTTACAAACCTGCGAGGGATGATGAGTAGAGGAGGATTCATCGCCGCTGCCTTGAAAAGTTGCGCGCCATTGCCACGTCACCGCCGTCACGTCTTAGCGGGCCGCCGCCAGTACCAAAGACATGGGGGGGGTTGTTGTTTTTGTTAATAACTAATACTTTTACATATTGTTGGAGGGGAATGACATGAATGCTGGCACATACAGGGAGTATATGTCTAATATGATACATATGTATGCATATATCTAGTAGTGGATGTTTTTGTATATGGGGGGGGGTACTTTTTCGCAAGAAAATACCCGGTTACTACAGTAGCTTTACGCAGCATTGATAGCTTTACGCTGTTGACTTGTGCCGCCCCCCGTGTTTCCTAATTTGTCGGATAAATGTTTCAAATACACGATTCCTTGTTGGGGCCGAGCCGCGTCTCCCGCAAAAAGCTAGCGCGGGCAACGGAAAAGTGAATTCTTAGCTACGCTAGCCGTTAGCGACGCTAGCCGTTAGCTACGCTAGCCGTTAGCCAGGCCTTTCGTTGAAACCAAGTAACACAAAACTTACGAGTTTGTCCTTTTGTGTTATTTGAACACCGTTTGGACGAAGTGTCCCCAGTCTCTTCACTTCCACCTTCCTTCCGAAGACGTTGAAGAAAATGGACGAGAAAGGAAAAATAACCCACCTCGGTCACGCTAACGTCCGCCGCCGCCATTGCCACAGTCGCTCACCTTTCTCCCCTCCCCACTCTCACACAAGTAGCGCGGCACTGCACTGTCTGTGATGTCATTGGTCAAAGGTCAGCGCTGTGGGCTGATTGAATTTAGCCCAAATGATCACCAAATCAAGTGACACCTGTCACTCACTTAACACGGAGATGAATGGAAACTGATGCAATTGTGTTTGGGCGGTAAAAAAAAATTAGCCCATTTAGATGTATTTTGTGTTTTTCTTGTGACTATTTAGTGCCGCTGCTGCTCTTAGGTTCCACCGAAATTTAAAATTTTCCGTTCTAAGGTTTTAACAATAATTTTCTCATCTTTATTGTGAAAGATAGGGAGGGATTAGCCCTGTTAGCCTATTTATACCAGCCGTCCCTTGCTCATGACACTTTTAACAAATAATGCTATAGACCAGTGTTTCTCAACCGGGGGTCCGCGGACCCCTAGTGGTCCGTGGTGTCATTGCAAGGGGTCCGTGAAAATAAAATATCTTTAAAAAAAAGATCCTATGACATTTATAGAAATAGGATTATTTTACTCAAATGTGACTGAGACCTTTATCTACCTAAACTATAAAGGGTAACAGGACTTTTTTCTCTAATTACATCTGTTTCACAAGTGTAATTTATTGTATTTTAATAAGAGATCTCGCTCCCGTTTGCATTGTTAAAAGTTACTGCATAAAAATTCTGTTGTTACATATATCTGAAAGTTACTGAATACATATTCTGTTTTGTTACATATATCTGAAAGTTACTGAACACATATTCTGTTTTGTTACATATATCTGAAAGTTACTGAATACATATTCTGTTTTGTTACATCTATCTGAAAGTTACTGAATACATATTCTGTTTTGTTACATATATCTGAAAGTTACTGCATAAGAATTCTGTTTTGTTAACTATATCTAAGTTACAACTGAAAGCTCTTATTTTTGCCCCAAAGAGTGAATAAATGCTATAATGCAATTTAAAATGCAGTTTCTACTGTTTCTATCAAATTGCAACCCCCCTCCCCCAAGATCAGGTGGAGGGGTCCTCAGGGTAGATCAAAAATACGCAGGGGGTCCAGGACCCCAAAAAGGTTGAGAACCACTGCTATAGAGTATATAGTTATACCTAGCTAAGCTATGTAGCTACGGCATGTCCTCACCTCTGTAACTTTATTTGTTGTCCTCCGTGTGTGCATACTTCAGTAGTGATCGCATCCTACTAAACTTTCCTGCTAAACATCCCTCTCATGTCGTCCATCGGGGAGTGAGTGAATGGCCACCATGTGCAACGCATAGACCATGGTGGCAGTTGTGCGCGCGCTGTGCGAAAAACCCCAGAAACCAAACTACCCCTTTAACCATCACCCTCCGTTATATAGGTCTGTTTTGAAAAATACAATGAATAGCAGCTACTTTTAGAACATTTACTCTGCATAGCTACGGGAAGATGAGCTCAGCTAGAAATGAGTTAAGGAGTTGTATCAAATGCTATGCTGGCAAATTCCATGTAGTTATTTTCGAAACTGTCCAACTAGACAATTTCAAAAACTAGACACTAGACAATTTTATTAAAACTACAGTTTTATTAAAGGAGGTGTGTGTGTGTGTGTGTGTGTGTGTGTGTGTGTGTGTGTGTGTGTGTGTGTGTGTGTGTGCTCGTATGATACCATCAATATCTGCCGGATGTGGCCATGCTAAATGGAGATTAGCTGCAGCACAGTCACTATCAGCTTTGCGTCACCTTCACCCCACTCGACTGAAGTTTAGGATGCAAACGCCGCTTGTCATTGTCTCTAAATTATTTATTTTTGTCATTGGTGCCTCACAGTTTTGGGCATGGTTGTTATGCCATGCACACTGATATTCTCATCTTGCAGACAGTTTATGCAGAGTTATTTGGAAAGGGAAGGCAACTAATAATGACAATAATAGTAATAATAATAATAAATTAAACTTATGTCTGTGAATGTTCTCGTTCATCCAGGTCATGCTTATCCAAAGGAGTTGAATCAAGTGCAACTTTTCACGGATATATACCACGTCCAGTTGCACTTGATTCAACTCCTTTGGATAAATGAAACTTATATAGCGCTTTTCTAATACTCAAAGTCGATAGGTTGGCCTATATGTTCTTTCTTTCTTTTTAATTTGGATGCTTTCTTGCCTTTATCTAGGGACTGAGGTTGGTGGTGGTGGTTGGGGAGGGGGGTTATCTCACATAGAATAACTGCGCTAAATTTCAACAACTACACAAATATGATTCTTTTTTCTTCCCTATTTGAGCTTATCGGTCTTTCCACAAGAGAAATAGTTGCAACGAGCAAAAGTGGTTCCATAGTTTTTGGAACAAATCTTCTTTTTTTTTATACCGTACTATTAATTTCTTAGGTTGCCAAATATTTGAGGGTAGCCAAGGACTGCAACGGTTATCTCTGGTTGTTAATCATGTGCATAAAAAAGACAGATAAGATGGGAGAGGGGACGACTGGTTGTAGCATGGAACAAATTTCACAAATCTGGGTGGTGTGAAGCCACAAGGAGACAGTTTGTCCCTTGACCCATTCAGTAATCAGGAGGTTACTGCATGAGAGAGTCTCTCTCTCTCTAACACACACACACACACACACACTTTAACTTTTAGTAATCTTCCTTTATCTTTTATTCTTGTTATCGACTCATCCTCGTGTCCTCCACCGCCTCCTCTTTAATCTGCTTCTCCCATCTGAGCTCCTACCCTTATCGTCATTTAATTATGTCACTCTCAACCTTTGTCGCCTCTGCACCACTATCCATTATTGCCATCCCACCAATCTCCAGTATCTTCTCCCAACTCCCAATTTCTGAACCTACAGCCCCTTTTACAGGCAAAAAAATCGATGCCGTTTTGTTACCAGGCGCAGACAAACAAGACACTGCACGGAAAACAGCCGGATGTGCTTGCAAGTCACAGGTACAAAATGCCAATGCAGCAGATGAACATGTTCACAAAATATTATACTGAGAAGACAGAAAATCCTATTTGAAGTGATGTTCTACCTTACAAAGCTAAAGCGATTTGTTAGCAAATGGGATTGTCAGTGGCCATTACATAGCCTACACTTATGTATATATATATATATATATATATATATATATATATATATATATATATATATATATATATATATAAAATACACACACACACACACACAGAGATAGATAGATAGATAGATAGATAGATAGATAGATAGATAGATAGATAGATAGATAGATAGATAGATAGATAGATAGATAGATAGATAGATAGATAGATAGATAGATAGATAGATAGATAGATAGATAGATAGATAGATAGATAGATAGATAGATAGATAGATAGATAGAAAACCATTAGGTAGGTAGAATATGTGGTGCCACAATCAGTACATTAAGTTTTTATCTACATATAAATGTAAACATATAGGTACATCCATATGCTCACATGGTACACAGGTACAGTAGATACTACTACAGTATCTACAGTATGTACAGTAGATACAGTGTGTCTACTGTACAGACGGAAGAGTGTTGATGTTATTTACTGTTGTTTACCGAATGTCCTTATCTGATCCTTGGTTATAGAATATGCACAATGAGTAAAAAAAAACAGTGCTGCAGCAAAACTACATGTGCTGTGCTTGATGGTTGGGATTAATTTATTAATATATGCAGCTGAAATCATTTCAAAGCACGCTTTAGTGCATGCACGTTTCGTATGTCAAATGAACCCGGGTCCCGAGTTTCAGTCAATTTTCATCACGCCATTCTCTCGGTCAGCCCTCGTTACTAATGCATCTGGATAAACAGCGCTTTCATTCAGGCATGAGTTGCAGTTTCAGAAAATGGATGGAAACCCTTTTGAATTCTTCTGAAGTTGGATAAAATGAAAAGCCGACAATTTTGCAACACTGAATGTTTACACCACTTCCAGTTCTGAATTCAACTCATCTGGGAAAGTTGACTGTTTGTTTTGTTGCATCAATAATTTATCATTTAAAGCCAGTCAGTTAGCATTATTCATAAACCGTCAACAGTAAAACTGCACTGGAAAATTGCATAATTTCCCTGTGGGGATCAATAAAGTATCTCAAAAAAAAAGAAAAAAAAAGGAACTATCTTGCGACTTGGTGACGTGGATTAGCTCCACGTCTAAAATGACAACTATCAAATGTGTCTCACACATGTCTTCAGCTTGTTGTAATGCTATGAAGCTTCTCCTGGATCACCACCTTGCCCTGGTGGAGAAGCTTGCATGTGCTATTGATGCCAAGAGTTATGCCGTCCGAAGCTTGGCTCCTGGTAGGGTCACCCATGGTGGACAGGTCCAGGGGGAGGTTCCAGACAAATCTCGATCCAACAAAGACCTCAACGGTGGGACTGGCGGAAGGTGTCTCCGGGTCACAACGGCAGTGAAGGTGGATGAAGGCTGCAACAGAGGGTGGCTCCCCCAATCATCTTGCTTCTCCATGCCATTGGACTCTGGTCACCCCCTGCCAAGGACCGTGTGGTGGCCGCAGGTGCATCAGGATTATGCGGCTCCAGGATCGACCTCTACGCCCACCTGAGGACCCAGAAGGACCCAGAGTGAGGATGGCCATACTCGACGACGTTTACTGATGTTTATTGACCATGATCACTTTCGGTTGTTTGGAATTTTTGTGACGAGGTTCTCAGGATCAACAAAGCAAACTTTTGTTGTCATATTATAGCCCAGACATGGTGACATTTGAATGTATTACCCAACAGAAATAGAAAATATCAGAAATTATATCCTAGCAGCACATCTCGACAGATTACCTAGGGGCTGTGAATGGGACCACCCTTTTACCCCGAACAAAAAGATCCAAAATTACGATTACTTTAACCTCAGTTTGCAATTATTTTTGGTAATTATATTTGCCTTGCCAAATGGTCAGTTGAATATTTGGAGCTACCACTTGGTCACTTGTGCATCTGTGTATGCGTGTGTTTGAGGTACTGTCTCAGAAAATGTTGCCTTTTTAAACCACAATTTCCACAGTTCTCTCTACAAAACCCATTTCCAATTTGTTCTTTTGGTACATTATTAATAGAGCGACAGCATAATCTCAAGCCAAGAGTCACTTCAGCCGTCTCTGAAACCTACGGTTATCCCCTGGTTTCATAAGTAGTCTTTTTTTTTTTTTTCAAGCTCACCACTTTCACTTGGCACTTGGAAAAGCATTTGCACAACAACATACCCGGGACGTGATCCTGGTGCCCTTGGTGGTTGTTGCTGCCACGGTTGTTTTTTTTAAGCTTTGTTGTCATTCTGCCTACTTTTGCAATATTCCCTCAGTTCCCCATGACAATAGAAACACAGTCAGGGGGATATAAAAGCCCTTCCAAACCTCAGCAACTGATGGAAAGACGGTGCAAGGTAAAGTGAGAAATAAGTATGGACACTTGGAGAGTGAGCGTGAGTGGAATAGAATCAAGAGGAGGTGGACGGCACTTATGGCTAAAAGGCAGGGAAATAATACAAACGCAGACAGAAATATATTTGCAGAAAGTAATTACGCACCTTTTTCCTTTTTGGGGTGGGGGTGAGGAGGGGTACCGTCTTCGAATGTTGGACGTGATGTGTCCGACAACCGTGTTTAATGGCGGGATGCGAGGAGGCCTACAGTGCAGTGCTCCTGAATCAGGAATCAGGAATACTTTATGAAATGAAATGAAACATCGTTTCCCCCGGCCCACAGCAGTGCAACACAAAGACAAAAACACATCCAAAACCCACAAGAACTAGAGGAACACGTATATCCAAACTCAACAAAAATATAAAATAAAATCACTGTCCAAGGGAGTGAACGCCAGCCAGGATGACTGTGGGAACTGCCGGTCTGCATTGGCTAGCAGTTAGCTTAGCCTGCCCCGCTTCCGCGTCCTATCAGACTGCCCTCGGTGTCTCCTCTTTGGGTGCAGCTCCAGGCAGGGCCGTGGTCCCTGGGCCCACCGGACGCAGCAGACCAGGCTCTCCCAGCCAGACACCCTTGACACACCTCCCCGCACTCCACACCACGGCACCAAAAACACCACAGTCAATGCCAGGCGAGGCCACCGCCGGACCGCCCTCGGTGTTATCAGAATAGCCGTTCTGCAAAGGCTAGCAGTTAGCTTAGCCAGTTTGCTTTGAAGCAGCTTGGGTTGGTTTCATCGCTATAAAGGATGTAATATCCAGCCACCTCTCAGTCTCCAGCTCACAAACGGAATGTTCTGTGAGCTCCGACAAAAAAAAACCAATAACCTTTTGGGTGATTCCGTCTACCTTTTGTCAAGTCTACCATCGGAGGGCATCAATTTAAAAAAAAAAGTGTATCAATTCACAGGAGAACAAGAGCCTTGTACCAAAGTGGAATAGTTTGACAGAGCCTTCTTACACGAGGTTTCATCATCCTGCTAATGCCAGGGTCTGATGAGAGGGCGAAGCAGTCAGCTATGACTGTCATGTCAGAGAGGTCTGACATGACAGTCATAGCTGACTGCATCTTCATCCCCTTAATGGATGATCAGGGTACGTATGTGGGTTCAGAATTTATACAAAGGAACTTCTAACAAAATGCGGAGCCTGTTGTAATATTAGTTTTTACAGGAGTTACTGTGGGTAAGAAGCGACTCGTGAAAATGACTCTTATCTTGTTTTTAATTATTTTATTGGCCTGAATTAAATATACAAGGGCGCGGCAAGGAGTTTTGGGCCCCATGAATAGATAGCCCATTGGGCCCCACCACCTTAGGCCACCGAAAGCCTGCATAATTGTTGTTACCACAACCTCAGATCCAAATCATCACACCCAAGTCCTTAAATAACACCAAGTTTACAGGCTTCAATCCCTCTCCTAGTCTCATACTTACTGCTGTGAACGATGAAAATATACTCTGTATAAAACAAACAGACATCAATGCGACATTACTCATACGGGATTTGGTATTTGACGCAAGCCCTCTCTCTACAAGAAATGTGCTTAAGGCCATCTTTCACGGTAAAATGTAACTTTAATGTTCACATTTGGACAATTCTCTTAACATTATTGAATAACTATTTACAATTACTGCTTGACATCATTTAACCTTACTCCCCGAGAGCCCAGCGCCGAGCCTTCTTGCTCACAAAGTCAAGGATCGATCTTTGAAGTCCAGCTTTCTAGCCAGTTGGCTTTCAGTGGACAGCGCGGCGAGACTGTTCAGCCTCTCCTGGGACATCGTGGCCCTCAAACAGTTTATCATCAGTTTGAACTCGCTGAAAGCCCTCTCTCCACCCCATCAGGCCTTCTGCTGCTGGTCTACTACAAGTACAAAACCCCACTCGGAAAAAAAAAGGGGGCAGCAGCCCTTTTTAACTGTGTCCCCAAACTGTGGAATATTGTACTGAGGAATACTCAGAGGCAGCATCTGTAAGCATTTTCAAGCAGCTGCTAAAAACACATCTTTTTGATCAGTTTTTAATTGACCTTCGTTCTGTTTCATTCCATTGTCTCTTTTTATTGCGAGGCACTTTGTCAGTTTTCTTTTGCATATTCTTATCTTCCTATTTTCATTTTTTTCTTTTATTTCAATGCACTTTGCTTTTACTTTTTTTTATATATAATCATCAATTTATGTGGGTTTTTTTTTTAATGGAAAAAACCCCACCCAGCCAACAATTATGTCAAGGTAGAGACAAACTGTCTCATGATGGGCTTTAACCCAACATAACGCCGCTCACCTTCCTCAGCTGGGAGTCGGACCGGTTCACTGGGGGTGGTATGGCGTGACAGGGCTGCTAAGCCTGAAGTAGAATCTATTTTACCTGGCACAGGAGATAACGAATTTAGTAAGGACAATTTTTTTCTATTTTTTGGGGGGGGGATCCCCCCCCTTTTTTCTCCTCAACTGTATCCACCCAATTACTCCGCTGTTCTGAGCCGTCCCGGTCGCTGCTCCACACCCTCTGCCGATCCGGGGAGGGCTGCAGACTACCACATGCCTCCTCCGATACATGTGGAGTCGCCAGCCGCTTCTTTTCACCTGACAGTGAGGAGTTTCACCAGGGGGACGTAGCGCGTGGGAGGATCACGCTATTCCCCTCCCTTCCGAACAGGTGCCCCAACCGACCAGAGGAGGCGCTAGTGCAGCGACCAGGACACACACCCACATCCGGCTTCCCACCCGCAGACACGGCCAATTGTGTCTGTAGGGATGCCCGACCAAGCTGGGGGTAACACCGGGATTCGAACTGACGATCCCTGTGCTGGCAGGCAATGGAATAGACCGCCACGCCAGCTGGACGCCCAGTATGGACACTTTGATACAAGTTTGTTTGGTGTCTGTACTGATTAAATGAAAACTTCACTGATTTTCAACCTGAATCCCATCGCTCTAAGGTGAAACACTGCCATAACCCCCCACCACCACCAACACCACCACCACCACCCTTTGCCTTGAATCTTGCACCACCACTTCTGGAGACTAGATGCTGTATTTCCTCAATTTTAGTAGACCCACCTCTGTTGGCGAGAGTGGTGTCTCTAAAATCTGGCAACAGAAATTCCCATCTGCTAGAGAGCGACGCTGACGTAGCTAAAAAACAAAAACAATGGCCGATAGTGATACGTCAGTGGATCTGGATAAAAAACACTTTTATGAGGTAATGTGGGGATGAGACATTTGGGGTTACTTATTTTGGCCTGAATCCAGCACAGAGGAAATAAAGTGGAGGGACAAGGAGGAGGCTGCAGCCGCCGCTGTGGGAGTTTAGTTTTGCAGCATGTGTCGTCCAGTCAATCAGAGCGAACTCTCCATCCCTGGACGGACGTTACCGAGGAGTCACAGAAATGTCGGATGCTCAAGATGAACTGTAAAGGACTGTCCACTTGTGGATATGCCGGTTAGTATGTGCAGTTGGGGGGCACTGCATTAGTCCAGAGTTAAAACAGTTAGCTGTTATTGTGGATTTGTGGTGCAAACACCGTTCAGGTCAGATGGAAAGACCTGCTAGACCCACAGCATAGCAGTGCCATAGACATGCAAAGGCCAATTACAGTGCGAAGATGTACATCCTTAGCATATCCTCAGCTTCGATATCATCATGGACAGCAGGGTGGCCCCGTAGTTAACGCTGTCACCTCACAGCAAGAAGGGCCTGGGTTTGAACCTCAGGGTTGTCCAACCTTGGGGGGGGTCATCCCAAGTAGTCCTCTGTGTGGAGTTTGCATGTTCTCCCCCGTGTCTATGGTGGATTTTCTCCGGGTGCTCCGGTTTCCCCCACCATCAAAGAGATATGCATGTTTGGGTTAACACTCCTGTCTGTGCCCCTGACCGAGGCATGGCAAAAGAACTGGAGTTGGGCCCCGGGTGTTGCACGGTGGCTGCCCACTGCTCCTAGCTTCGCAGCTAGGATGGGTTAGCTGCAGAGAGGAATTTCCCCACGGGGATTAATAAAAGTAATTTGAAAAAAATCACAGTCTTACTGACAATGACTGTGGTTTTGATGGCGTTTAGCCCAGGGATACTATAGTGTGGCTATCACTACCTCCGACATCCTCTAAGCACTGTAAATTTTATTCAGCCATTTTTTGCTGAACATTTGCAGCTTGCAATGTTGTGCAAGAAAGACGACAATGAAGCAAATGCGGCCTAACTTTTAACAAGGACACATTTTGGAATGACAAGAAAATTGTCATTCCAGTTTCTGGCTTCACACGTTCATTGTTCAAAAGGGGCTCTTGAACTTTGCAAAGGCCTCTTGCTTTGAGGGTTTAGGTACCGTAACCATCCAATGGAGGTTGTGTCCTGTAGGGAAATGTCTATTGACACATGATTTTAACTTTAGAATAATGGAACATCATGTCCGCCACTGTATCAAGTGGCAAAGGTATGTCGGGTAATTAGTTAATTGGTTAATTAGTCTCAAAACTCGCACACATGAAAACCAGGCGCCTGCTTGTGATACAAGTGCACAGAAAAGCATCCGCAAGCGGAAAAGCGTCCACCGCAGAGCAGGAATCCTCCCTGCGAGGATGGCGTCCCGCTCACGGACACTTGTCTGCGCTTGTATCACGTGCACGCTTCTGGTTTTTATGTGCACGGGTTTTGAGACTAATTAACCGCCATACACAGGCAACTACACCAAGCTATCGAGAGAGATGTGGTCATGTACGTAAATCTAAGAAATGATGTACTTTAGATGTGACGCCACAGTAACTACACTGGATATGTAATTACAAGACTGTTATACTTCATGTATGTATTTCTTCCTGTCCTCTGCATCTTCCTCTGTCACACCAGCCACCTGCATGTCCTCTCTCGCCACATCCATAAACCTCCTCTTTGGCCTTCCTCTTTTCCTCTTCCCTTGGCAGCTCCATATTCAGCATCCTTCTCCCAATATACCCGGCGTCTCTCCTCCACACATGTCCAAACCATCTCAATCTTGCCTCTCTTGCTTTGTCTCCAAGCCGTCCAACCTGAGCTGCCCCTCTAATATACTCGTTATTAAACCTGTCCTTCTTCATCACTCCCAATGAAAATCTTACCATCTTCAACTCCGCCACCTCCAGCTCTGCCTCCTGTCTTTTCATCAGTGCCACTGTCTCCAAACCATACAACATAGCTGGTCTCACAACCATCTTGTAAACCTTCCCTTTAACTCTTGCTGGTACTAGGGTTGCCAAACGTTCCTTAAAATAAGGAATCGTTCCTTATTATATATGAAATACATATATATATAATGTGTGTGTGTGTGTGTGTATAGTGTAAGGCACATTATATTTGTCATGCCCGCGCCGCCCCGTCCATCCAACCCCCCGCCCCTGTCCCCTGTTCCTTATTTCCATTTCAAGGAGTTGGCAACCCTAGCTGGTACCCTTCTGTTATACTTCACGTATATAATACCAAAACACACCTGCACAAGTAGTGGCTTGTGCACTCCACTACGTTCTTGTGCTCAAGGATGGCAATATGAGTTTGCCCCTCATTCCTATGTAAGCAGTGGACGCTGCCGTGGAGGCTACCGTGAAATTAAGCAATTGTCCGCGTTACACTAACTAAGGGTCCAGGCACCCCAAACCCACATCAGAGTATTGCCTCCTCTCACGTCGCCTGCGTCTGGGCCAAAAAGTAGCACTTGAAACACAACGCAGACTACAGCCAACGGCCAACTCGCATACGTTCTGCGCCTGCGTTAGAGGCAATAACTCTCCATACCAGCAGGTGGCGGTAGTCTGTGTTCGTCATTCAAGATGTGAAACCGGAAGACCCAGGGTATTTACCGGTGCGCTAGCGAACAATAACGCAAGCAATTACGATTACGAACCGTTTCTACAGAGCTCAATGGGCAAAAAGAAAATCTTACCCGATATATATAAAGTTTATTTTCGATCTCACGCCAGAGTTCTGTTTTCACCACTCGGTGGGCATCATGTTTCTCTGTGACGTCGCACTTCGCGATTGCCATATCGTTGTGAAAACGCGAGCTTCTTGAGCCTTCTGTGTGCGGCCTCTTGACTTAGCCGGTTGCTTGCTTTCGTCCCTTCCGTTTCTCTTCTCGTGCGCTGATTCGCTAAGCCGAACAGCCAATCAGAGTGAGCTCTCTCACCGCCGATTCAACATGCTGAATCGGCCGAAACGCCGCCGACGGGTCCAATGGTGCCAACGGTGCGGCACACACCGCAAAAACTAGGGCCACCCACGCTCACCGACGGCCCGACATTGATTATAATAAGGTCATGTTAGTGTAAACTACTAATAAGACCCGTTAGCCCCTAGCTAACGAGTCTGACCCTTTAGCCGAGCGATTAGTGATGCCGCCTTGTGGCGCAGTACATCTCGTATCGAATCCCGCACCGGACAAGAAAATAACCGGTTACATTAGATTTTCTCTTTTTTTTTTGAAAGTAAATAATACAGGCAGTAAAGAACAGCAAAACATCACACGCCTCTAACTTGACTTGACCTCACAGTGAGGTCTTTTGTTGGTGGGGGTTGGGAAGAAGAGGTTCGCGGCTCTTCATCATCATTTGTCCCCACAGTGACAGCGGAGATGCCGGTGGTGAGAGCCGCTGTAACAATTAGACGCCGCCGTGACTGTGGAGCCTAGTGTAACCGGTTATTTTCTTGCCCGGTGCGGGATTCGATACGAGGTGTACTGCACCACAAGGCGACATCGCTAACCGCTCGCTAAAGGGTCAGACCCGTTAGGTAGAGGCTAACATGTCTTATTAGTAGTTTACACTAGCATGAAACGGAGCAACCAGTTAGCATTTCCTAAATGTCTATTTGGCTAGCTTGTGACTAATTTTAGCCAAGGAACCAAATGTCTTCTTCTTCTTCTTTTTTTTTTTTTGGATTTCCCCCCTTTTTTCTCCCCGATTGACCTTTCTCAAAGTCCCGCCCCCTTAATTACTGTTGCTATGCCCGTCAAGCATTTCAGAACTATCCAGGAAGTAGCCGGAAAACACCAAAACATGAGGGAAGAAATCGGCGCACTGTGTGGGTAAAAGTAACAGTAATGATACGTTAGCTGTATTAGCTGTCAATAATAGCTAGTAGCAAGCTTAGCTTGGAGCAGACAGGTATTTTTGTTGATTTTGGATAGATTAAGCTGGCCATGGGGTCTGCTATACCGCCAGATCTATTGACGACATTGCGCTTCTTGTGTTCTGGGTTTCGGGGAGGGAAAGAAAATGACACCCCCTCCAAACTTTTCACATATCTAGTATTCGATTTGCAGATCCCATAGGCACACCGTCTCAGCATTTTGCTGTATGTTTGAAAGCTTGACGGACCGTTGCTAAGGTAGGATTGGACAAGCACCGTTCTGGGGCGGTACTTTGCCAAAGGTCAATTGGACCCGGCCAATTACCCCACTCTTCCGAGCCGTCCCGGTCGTAGCTCCGCCCCCTCTGCCGATCCAGGGAGGGCTGCAGACTACCACATGCCTCCTCCGATACACGTGGAGTCGCCAGCCGCTTCTTTTCACCTGACAGTGAGGAGTTTCACCAGGGGGACGTAGCACGTGGGAGGATCACGCTATTCCCCCCTGTTCCTCCTCCCCCTTGAACAGGCGTCCCGACTGACCAGTGGAGGCGCTAGTGCAGCGACCAGGACACATACCCACATCCGGCCTCACTGGAAGACAGTAGCTCAGCGTGTCTTTTCCTTCTGTGGTCCTTACATCCTGGTACAATACAGGTGGACACCAGAATTACAATATCCCTCCTCTAAAGCTTTAATGAAATTGATGAACGAAAAGTTTCACAAAAAGGATTACTTGTGATTGCTCTACTCTTACTGAGTGAAACTGCTGCTAACAACATGGCCGCCTGCTGTTTATAAACAAGCTCCCACGCCCCCGGATTGTGGGGGGGGGGGTTCTCGGAATGGAGGAGCGCAATTTGTGATTGCTGTAAGATTTTCAGCTGAAGGAGGACTATAGGGAAAACCGCAGCCTATTCTCTTTCAAATGTCTCCTGTCATAATGCATCAATTTCAGAAATAATTGCACCCTTCCACTACACAGGTTGCCGTTTTTGACTGAATGTGGCTTTTTTTCTCACAGTGAAATCTGCACCACTGACAGACGAGTAAACCCGCCTTTCTTTGTGAAGAAATTGGCGACACAATGCCGTCCTTTCTTTTCTTTTTCCCCCTCTCTAATTTTGCTGTTTTCCTCCTTTTTTGTGGTGTGACGTTTGGTTTAAACATGTTTGTCAGTGAACTGCACAACACCTCAGTGTCACTGACACATCCATTTCCTTGACTGGCGACATACCGCGCGTGCTATAATGAGGAAGCAGGACTAAACCATCTCATGTAAATGGGGAGTGACAGTGCAGAGGCTGCCTGGATGTTTACTTTGGGTCTAAAGCAAGGGGAAAAAACTCAAATGTATTACCACATCAGTGCCGACAAAATATGTTATTTGAATAATTGACAAATTAAAATTTACGAACTTTGGGCGGGTGGTGCAGCGGTCTATTCCGTTGCCTACCAACATGGGGATCGCCGGTTCGAATCCCCGTGTTGCCTCCGGCTTGGTCGGGCGTCCCTACAGACACAATTGGCCGTGTCTGTGGGTGGAAGCCGGATGTGGGTGGGTGTCCTGGTCGCTGCACTTGCGCCTCCTCTGGTCGGTCGGGGTGCCTGTTCGGGGGGGGGGGGCTGGGGGAATAGCGTGATCCTCTCACGTGCTACGTCCCTCTGGCGAAACACCTCACTGTCAGGTGAAAAGAAGCGGCTGGCGACTCCACGTGTATCGGAGGAGGCACGTGGTAGTCTGCAGCCCTGCCCGGATTGGCTTGGCAGAAGGGGTGAAGCAACAACCAGGACGGCTCGGAAGAGTGGGGTAATTGGCCGGGTCCAATTGGGGAGAAAAAAAGGGGGGGGGAATCCAAAAAAAAAATTACCAACTTTATGTTATAATATTTTTTGGGGCCCCTATCAGTCAGGGCCCTTGGAATCGACCCCCCCACCCCACCCCCAGTAGAGCGGCCCTGCAAATGTAAATTTGAAAGATTTAATCAGCAGTCAGCTCCACTTGATCCTTCCTATACTGAGTCTTCTCTTCTGACATAGGCTTAACCCATCTCCCATTTCCAACCTTCATCCCACAAAGCCCTCCCGGCTGATCCCAGGACAGTCGGTTTACAGTCAGGTCACTACCGGAAAAGGCGTGGGGCGCAGAAAACCTCCCTGCTCCTCACAATGAGTTCTGCCGCTGGACCTCTGACCAGCCACTCATAATCACCACAGCCTCGGCTCACCTCGCCTCTCACCTGGCAAGACAAGCCTCTCTCTCTCTCTCTCTCTCTCTCTCGCTCTCGCTCTCTCTCTCTCTCGCTCTCTCTCTTACCTCTACTAATCCCTCTTTCTCCGACATTCAATCACTCTAATCTTACTGGCCCTCCTGCCTCCCCACTCTCCCGTTGCACACTTCCCTTCAGTTCAACTCTGCAATTCAATTTCATCTCTTACACAGGCGAAGCACAAGAAATACTAATCTCGCCAAAACATATATATGGAATAAATGGAAAACATAAAACAACAGTGCATAACTATAAGGATTAAAGGTGATAAATTGTCAAATTTACTTCCAGCCCAAGCTACTTTTTCCAACAAAGGCTTTATATGCATAAGCCCACATGTACCACGAGACCGGATATGTGTCCCTTGCTTCTAATAAGCCTTGTTGTTTCTTATAATCAGCTTTATCAGATACACACTCAATATGGAAATTAGGTGGTGGGGTGGGGTGGGGAGGGGAGGGGAGGGGGGGACAAATTCTGCCAAAAAACACAACATGCTGATCTAAGCCCAGTTCTATCTTGGAACAGGTCCTTTATCTCTCCAGAGAGTGCCAGGCAGGCTTTTAATGCACCTCGGTGCCTACAATCACACACCAACCCGGAAACACACGCATGCACCTAAAACACGCGCGCGCGCGGGCGGGGGGGGGGTGCACACGCGCGCGCGCAATATCCTTCAAAGCGCTAGCAGGCTTCCAAATGCCAAATGCCTTCCTAATAAATACAAACGCAAGTGCATTAACATGCACATAATGACGTGCCACTATACCGCCGCGCCCTCTCGTATGCCACTGACGTCCTCCCACACGCTCACACTACACCGTATATGTCTGTGTCAGTGGCAGCTGGCCAGTACAGGGCACTGTGGGGCGCCGCCCCCCTTCAAATATCGAGAGGTGAAAAATATAACTTAGTTGTATAATGCAGATAATTATGAAATAAAAGTGTTTTCAGTCTGTGGGCGCCTGTCAGCAGCCATTCCAAACGGTGTTTGGTGGATTTCTGTCTGAATACATGAACTTCCTGGGTGAGGGGCGCCGGCCCAACGATACGCCCTCAAACTCGTGGCGAGCAGGTGACCTGAGGCTGTGTGTGATTGGTTTCTTCAGATTTCCGTGGGGCGCAGTTCCGTGTTGCCCTAGACACTCCCGCTTTTATTGGCAGCGAGTTATTTTAATGTGTTTTGATCTAATGCGATTGGACAGTCCCTCGTGGCTGTCAATCATGTTCACGCCCACCACGACGCCTCGTCTCGACTGTCAATCATCCGCCGTCTACGAACCCTGATAAAATCTCTAGGCTGCACTGTCCTTCTTAATAACTCTGTGACTGTGTGGACATCAAAGCAGCCGTCAGGTGTGCTGCGCCAAGGTAAATTGCGCCCCCCCCCCCCAATTCTTTTTAGCACCAGCCGCCACTGGTCTGTATCCTACCAGGTTAATGATACGCGTCCGCCTATCTGCATGCGCAAAGCGGCCCTGTTTCTAACCTATTGTGCATGTGGCATAATCCCCTCACGCTTCATAAAGGACACTCGCTGTATTTCTCTCTCTCTCTCTCTCTCTCTCTCTCTCTCTCTCTCTCTCTCTCTCTCTCTCTCTCTCTCTCTCCTCTCCTCTCTTCTCTCGCTCATCTTCTCTTTTTCTCTATCTCTCTTGTGCACACTCGCCAGTTCCACTTTCTCTAACCGCAAGTGCACTTTCACAGCATACGCAGCAGCGGCAACGCCACACACACACACACACACACACACACACACACACACACACACGCAAGCAAGCCGCGCGCGCGCGCAATTTTGACCTCCTTCTGTACTCGCGGCCAAATCCCGCCACCTGTGCGCTCCGTTCCTTCTGTGTGGCTGCCCCGTCCCTCCAGCAGCGCCGCCGTGCTGGCGCTGGGGTGAGGAGAGGCAGACCAGGAGGCGTGAGACACATAACAGGTAGGATCTTTGAAATGGAAAGGAGCCCTGTTTATAGTGCGGCGCAGATGAAAGCAAGCTGCAAGCATAGACGCAAGGCCGAAAGGAGGGGGGTATGGGAGGGGGGTGCGCGTGGTGAAGAAGGGGTGAGCGAGGGGGGGCATATGGAGGAGAGGGGGGGGGATAAGAGGGGAGCGAGCTTGTTTCAACAACTCAGCTCCTTCGGCGTAAACTGCCACCTTCAGCTGGAAGGATTAGTGTTTGCTCTCTCTCTCTCTCTCTCTCTCTCGCTCTCCCTCCCCTGTATACCCACCTCTCTCTGCACCCCCCCCCTCTCTCTCTCTCTTGCTCCTTCTCACGCTCTCTCTCGCGCGCTCTCCCTCCCCTGTACCCCACCTCTCTCTGCACCCTCTCTCTCTCTCTCTCTCTCTCTCTCTCTCTCTCTCTCTCTCTCTCTCTCTCTCTCTCTCTCTCTCTCTCTCTCTCTCTCTCTCTCTCTCTCTCTCTCGCTCTCCCTCCCCTGTATACCCCACCTCTCTCTGCACCCCCCCTCTCCTCTCTCTCTCTTTGCTCCTTCTCACGCTCTCTCTCGCGCGCTCTCCCTCCCCTGTACCCCACCTCTCTCTGCACCCTCTCTCTCTCTCTCTCTCTCTCTCTCTCTCTCTCTCTCTCTCTCTCCCTCTTACTCCTTCTCTCGCTCTCTCTCGCCTCATCGCCGCTCTCGCTCTCTCTCTTGCTCCTTCTCTCTCTCTCTCTCTCCTTCCCTGTACTCCACCTCTCTCTGCACCCCCCCTCTCTCTCCCTTGCTCCTTCTCTCTCTCTCGCGCTCTCTCTCCCTTGCTCCTTCTCTCTCTCTCGCTCTCTCTCTCTCTCTCTCTCTCTCCTCTCTCTCTCTCTCTCTCTCTCTCTCTCTCATGCTCCTTCTGCTCTCTCTCTCTCTCTCTCTCTCTCTCTCTCTCTCTCTCTCTCTCTCTCTCTCTCTCTCTCTCTCTCTCCCTCTCTCTCTCTCTCTCTCCCCTCTCTCTCGCTCTCTCTCTCTCTCTCTCTCTCTCTCTCTCTTGCTCCTTCTCTCTCGGTCTCTCTCTCTTGCTCCTTCTCTCTCTCTCTCTCTCTCTCTCTCTCTCTCACTCTCTCTGTTGCACACATTCTGTCTCTCTCACACTGAGGCGAGGAAGAAATATGAAATCACGAAATGAAACAGGCTCACGGAGGAGTGGCAAAAAATACTTGGACATCAAAACAGAGTGATGCAGAGACACACACACACACACACACACACACACACACACACACACACACACACACACACACACACACACACACACACACGTTATCAGTCTATATTTGGCACAAGCTATGTTCTGCAGGCTGTACACCTGCAGCGTTATGAACGTATACTTGTGTACGTACACATGTTTATCTAACACCAGCAGCAAGCAGGGCGGCGTGGCCCCCTTTTACTACCCGATGTTATGGAAGATACCCGAACACCGGCACCTGGCATTAAACATGATAGCACACTCTCTCTTAGGCTATACATTATGGGTTTTATGCATCAAGCCATATAAAACCCCAGCAGTATCACCCACGTCTTTTCCACAGCTGCAGCCTTGTTTCATTTTCCATTGCACTTTATCACCTCTCGTTTCACCTGAGTGTAGCCAACCCTCGTGTATGTGTGTGAAGATGGTTGTGTTGTTGTAGTGCTGTTAAGCACACCGAGAGGGCCACGAAACCGGAGTCCCATTCCGTGTTGGTGCAAACCTGCATGGCCAGTAAACATGATTCTGGGTCTGATTACATTTACAGTGGTTGAACACGGACAAAAAAGAAACTCACTTTGGGGCGTCCGGGTGGCGTAGCGGTCTATTCCGTTGCCTACCAACACGGGATCGCCGGTTCGAATCCCTGTGTTCCCTCTGGCTTGGTCGGCCGTCCCGACAGACACAATCGGCCGTGTCTGCGGGTGGGAAGCCGGATGTGGGTGTGTGTGTGTGTGCTGGTCGCTGCACTAGCGCCTCCTCTGGTCGCTCGGGGGCACCTGTTTGAGGGGGGAGGGGGAACTGGGGGGGAATAGCGTGATCCTTCCACGCGCTACGTCCCCTGGTGAAACTCCTCACCGTCAGGTGAAAAGAAGCGGCTGGCGACTCCGCGTGTATGGGAGGAGTCATGTGGTAGTCTGCAGCCCTCCCGGATCGGCAGAGGGGGTGGAGCAGCGGCCGGGACGGCTCGGAAGAGTGGGGTAATCGGCTCTGTGCATAACTGTAGTCCGCTGACTTCCGGTTTCTACTGCGGCGGTCATGCCAGTTTCCTGTTTGTTGGCGCGTGCTATTGACATGGCGTAGAGCCGGCAAGAATAATCAGAAAACTGGCTGAAAAACCATAACTTAACCCTGCGTTAACCTGCCAGGGCAACCCTGACTTAACCCTTAGTTCCTGGGGTGAATTCTATCCCCAATACGTGTCCACCACAATGGCATATTTGTCATGAGGATGAGCGGACAGACGGGCGGATTGTGGACGTAGCTTGATATGTACAGCTTGAAACTGTTCACCCCGTTTGCTGGCAGGTGCGGGTGAAAGTGTGTCGACAGTTCTGTTCGTGTCGTTGACATTTATCATGGTAAATCTTGCAGGCATCGCGAAAACTATGCCACTGTCAATAGCACGCGCCAACAAACAGGAAACTGGTATGACCGCCGCAGTAGAAACCGGAAGTCAGCGGACTACAGTTATGCACAGAGTCGATTGGCCGGATACAATTGGGGAGAAAAAGGCTGGAAATCCAACCCCCCCAAAAAAGAATTAAAGTTCTCAAAACGGCATTCGTCATGATATGCTTCCATCTGGACTGCAGCGGGCTCAGCAGGTCCAGCAGAGCCGACCAGCACCAGAACCCAGGACCCAAAGCTCTGCTGGACGTAAACACAGACAGCAGGAATAAAGTAAGCTAACAACAGAAAAACGCTGAAAGTCAAAAGCCAGCCAGCAGCAGGGCCGGCTGGAAGGCGCAGTCGCCTAGAGCGCCCCCTTCTGGTGGCCGCTGGTCGCCCTCAAAGGAAAAAGAGAAACTAAACTAAAATAAATGAGTAATTAGAAATTCTCCTGTGGGCACCCTTCCCTGTTTTCTGCCTTAATGTAACAAATGAACAAAGAATGAAAGAAAGCAAGAAAGCAAGAAAGCAAGAAAGATGCAGCACATGTCTCTTGAAACGGAGAGGGGATGATCCTCATATCGTCATGATTGGCATGTTGATATATGTACAGGTGACGCAACCCTGCCGACCTCATTTTAAAAAAATCACCTGAGGTAATTATGTAAACTTGTAGTTTTCTGTCTCCAGTCCGTCGTTTATTAAAACCAGATGACGTCACCTTCCACTTGTGGCTTTGCGCTGAAACCTGCTGTGAGTTTCCATTCAAACCCTCAGACGGTTACAGGGTTTGACGAAGTGAATGATGACAAATCTCAGAATGTTTTAAGAAAGGAGACTTCTTCCAACTTAACGCGCTAAAAGAAATGCGAGTTAAGAGAGAGAGAGGGAGGGAGGGAGGGAGAGAGAGAGAGAGGGGGAGAGTATCCTGCCTTCCATGGTTGTTAAGGGCTGGGGTCTGTCATCCACACTCATCTGCTGAATGGTGTTTCTATTAAATCATGAAGTCAGCCTGCTCAGAGGACTCAGTACGCATGCGCTCAAATGCCCACCCCCCCGACTGTTGGTGGAGTTGATGGATTCACAGACACGTCTGTCTGTCTCTCCCGTGTCTGTGTCTGACTCTTTATTTTCTCTGTCTGTTAGATGAAGACATATCTATCTATCTATCTATCTATCTATCTATCTATCTATCTATCTATCTATCTATCTATCTAATCTATCTATCTATCTATCTGTCTGTCTGTCTGTCTGTCTGTCTGTCTGTCTGTCTGTCTGTCTGTCTGTCTGTCTGTCTGTCTGTCTGTCTGTCTGTCCGTCCGTCCGTCCGTCCGTCCGTCCGTCCGTCCGTCCGTCCGTCCATCCATCCATCCATCCATCCATCCATCCATCCATCCATCCATCCATCCATCCATCCATCCATCCATCATCCATCTATCTATCTATCTATCTATCTATCTATCTATCTATCTATCTATCTATCTATCTATCTATCTATCTATCTATCTATCTATCTATCTATCTATCTATCTATCTGTCTGTCTTGGATGTTACTAACGGGTAGTTGGTAATATATATATATATATTATTTTGCTAAAAGAAACACTCAATGGTAGGGAAAGTGCTCCATGAACAAGATGCAAAATAATCCAGTGAGTCAAGTAAATTTTTTATGAGACTGTACGAGCCTGTTTTATGCCATAAGCAATCATCAGCTGTCAATCTTTTTGACAGCTGACTGACAGCTGATGATTGCTTATGGCATGAAACAGGCTTGTACTGTCTCATAAAGAATTTACTTGACTCGCTGGATTATATATATATATTGGATTTTCCCCTTTTACTCCCCCATTGTACTCGGCCAATTACCCCACTCTTCCGAGCTGTCCCCGGTCGCTGCTCCACCCCCTCTGCCGATCCCATCCGGGGAGGGCTGCAGACTACCACGTGCCTCCTCCGATACATGAGGAGTCGTCAGCCGCTTCTTTTCACCTGACAGTGAGGAGTTTCACCAGGGGGACGTAGAACGTGGGAGGATCACGCTATTCCCCCAGCCCCCCCGAACAGGCACCCCCGACCGACCAGAGGAGGCGCTAGTGCAGCGACCAGGATACACACTCACATCCGGCTTCCCACCCGCAGACACGTCCAATTGTGTCTGTAGGGATGGCCGACCAAGCCGGAGGGGATTCGAACCAGCGATCCCCGTGTTGGTAGGCAACGGAACAGACCGCTACGCTACCCAGATGCGCTACGGCAGCTGGTAATATTTAACAGTTTATTTAATCTTTGATACATGACTCGTTTGTTTGTTAAGTAATTATAAATTATAAAAAGAAAAATGTATATTTTTGCGTTGAAACTATTGTGGTGTGCGATGTTTGTTGGCCATATATTATAGCATGATTGGGTGCTGATGAGGCAGTACTGGTGGGGTAACGTGGTGGTGATGGTGATGGGTGATGTGTGTGTGTGTGTATGTGGGGGGGGGGGGGCACCAAATCCCAATCTCGCCCAGGGCACCAAAACGGCTAGAGCCGGCCCTGGCCCACGTGTTTGTGTGGAAGAAACATGAATAATGGATGAAACGTAGGAATCGTGCGGATGAGAAACAAATAGCACATTCACACCAAGACTGTTGCATTAGCACAGACGGCATGGCACGCATTACTTCTGGCATCTGCAAATTCAGAGGCCCGCGCAGCACCACGCGCGCCAACTGGAGGAGCCGTCTCCTGATGTGTCTGACAGTAATAAGGAAGCGGCAGAGTGCCGGATTTGCAAAAAAAAAAAAAAACGGAGCCCGGGAGCCACAGACAGGCAGGCACAGCATGTCACGTCAACCTTACGTGGGACAAAACCATTATGTCAACACAAACCAGTCTGGCAGCCACCAGCACCAATTTTGTCTTTCCACAAAAGCGCGGGGGTGGGGTGGGGGTGGGGGGGGGGGTTCACAGGGATGATGCCGATATTGCAGGGTGGAGGCCGGAACTGTGGCGCTATAGCCGCTGACACGCTAACCTCATTTGCACCGGCCCTTCTTTGAATGCTCCCAAGGCTCAGCTGATGCTCCAAGCTCCGGCAGAATCCAGGCCAGGCCCGGGAGAGACCGCGGCTGCAGCGGCGGCTGGTCACAAGGGGGGGGGGTCGCTCGCAGCTGTCGCGTTCCCGCTGTAGGGGAAACTCGAGAATCGTAATTCTAAACCTGCGGCGGCTAACCACGTGCCACGGAGAGCCACGTGTATGCGAGTTTTGATTCCAGCCGGACTCCACACCAGGTGATTTCACCGCCACATGCTTCCTCTTCGGCGGAAGGGGCTGCTAATCAGTGAAATCGCCCGGTGTGGGACGAGAACCTGCGTACACGTGGCTCTCCGTGGCACGTGGCTAGCCAGCCCTGATCGGGAGAATCGGGGGTCCATATAACGAGCATTGCGCGGTCGACCTTTTCCGGTCAGCTGGGAGGGAGGTTCTCCCCGGCACCTGCACTTGAGGTGGAGAAAAGCGCTACGGTGAGGGGTGGGTGGGGGCTGGGGGGTGGGGTGGGGGTGCGGGCTTGTGATGACCGGGAGGAATGCTTAATATTTCACATCGCTCATCCTGCATTCACCCTTTGACTCAGATGGAGGAAATAACCTTCTGATCGCCTCATCAAAGCTCCCCGGCCACCACGGCTTCCTCCATCGCCGAGCCTCATTGGCTGCGATTGGCTCCTGAAAGCCTCTAATCAGGGAAAACCGCTTTTAATACGACACCGGTCCGTGTGCGTCATAAATACCTTTAGCAGGCGAGCGTGAGCGGTTTTCGCCGCGCCGCGCGGGTGTGAAGCAGCTAGCCATGCTCTCAGGATGCGGCTTTGCAAAGCTAATGAGACGGCGCAGCCTCCTCCGTGGAGAGGAGGGTCAACCGGCTCCTTCACCCCTCCGCTTCCTCAAAGTGCCATTAAGCAACGGAATGTTCTCTGGGAAACTGTTGCTCTGAAAAAAAGAAAAGGAAAAACACAGGAGGGAGGGGGGGGGGAGGGGGGAGGGGGGGTTCGCTATACAGAATTAGTCGCCTGCATAAATGAACTGACCATAATTTCGATGTGTTCTAAGAGAGAGAGAGAGAGAGAGAGAGAGAGAGAGAGAGAGAGAGAGAGAGAGAGAGAGAGAGAGAGAGAGAGAGGGGGGAGAGCGCGAGAGAGAGGGGGGGAGAGGGGGGCAGAGAGCGAGCGAGAGAGGGGGAGGGAGAGAGAGAGAGAGAGAGAGAGAGAGAGAGAGAGAGAGAGAGAGAGAGAGAGGGGGAGGGAGGGAGAGAGAGAGAGGGGAGGGAGAGAGGGAAAAGAGAAATGGAGAGAGAGAGTGAGGCAGAGAGAGAGAGCGGGGGGAGGAGCGAGGGGGAGAGAGGGAAAAGAGAGAGGGGGCAGAGAGAAATAGAGAGAGAGAGAGGGAGTGAGGCAGAGAGAGAGCGAGGGGGGGAGAGAGGGAAAAGGAGAGAGAGGGGCAGAGGGAGAGAGAGAGAGAGAGAGAGAGAGAGAGAGAGAGAGAGAGAGAGAGAGAGAGAGAGAGAGAGAGAGAGAGAGAGAGAGCGAGAGAGAGAGAGCGAGAGAGAGAGAGGGGCAGAGAGAGAGAGATGGTGGTGGTGGTGGTGGAGGTGGTGATGGTGGTGGTGGTCGGGTTGCCTGTCAGGGTAAGAGGCAGATAGCAAAGAAATCTCAGCAGTTATAGCAGCAAGAGCAGCCCGCATGGGGAGAGCAGCGCCCCGCCGCCGAGCTACCTGCGGTCTGTCGCTCTCCGAGTTGTAAC